>NC_052047.1:107546529-107712196 GCF_903992535.2 Arvicola amphibius
GGTAGTTTCAGTGCATTGCAAGAACATTGCAGATGTATCTGTTTGACAAATGAATTTAGGATTGGGGTGGTCAGAGCCACCTGAACACTTGTGTACAGATTTGTAGGTAAAAGTGGAGTCTCTGGGTGGTAGGGACCAAAAAGTGAAGGGAGGAGACTTTGCCAGGGAAACCTGTTTCTGAAGCATGAAATCAGAGGCACCAGGTAGGTTGAACAGCAAGCAGATGCCCGGTCAGTAGGCAGAATAAGGAATCTGGTTCTGTCCCATAGAAAATGTGCTACCAGAGACCCACCAGGTCACTAAAGTGATCAGGGTCCCATCACTACAGCCTTCTATCTGGGGCTTTCCATGAGAGAGAACTGCATACTTATGAAAGGAGATAAAGTAGGACATGACTCCACTGAAGATACAGGGAAATGGTTACCGGCTTAAAAAAAAAATACAGGTTGGGTTCATAGTGCTAATGTTTTAGTAAATGTTACACTTTTTTTTTTTTTTTTTTTTTTTTTTTTTTTTTTTTTTTTTTTTTTTTTTTTTTTTTTAGGTGGGTGAGGCACATTACCTTAAAGAACTGGAACTCAACATAGAGACTCTTTCAATGCTTTTTTTTTTTTTGGCCAGATTATTAAGGATTCAGTGTCCCGTACCATTATGAGCTCCTTGAGGGCAGACACTTCACGTTTGGCTGGGGCCAGATTTATTGCAAACATTCTCAAGCCTGCATATCTCTAGTGTGTAAGGTGATGCTGGAGACTGGAAGATGCTTAACAAGTACGTGTGAAGAGGTCAGAGATGGCTCAGCAAGTAAAGGCAGTTGCCATTAAGTGATATCCTGACTTTTGAGACTTAGGAATCGCAGGCTGGAAGAACTGACTTGGGAAAGCTGTCATCTGGTCTCCATCTGCAATGTGATAATGCATTTCCCATCCCCAATAAAGAATAAAAAGTTTAGGGAAACATTAAGGCTCCAAATGAACATATTTTGGGGGTTGAAAGTCGTCAGGAGCCCTGTCACAATTCACTTGCTGCTAACTTCAAGATTTGGCTTTAAGGACTTTTCAGAGAACAAGTCTACCTGGGGTGGATGCGCATAAAAGGTGTAAGCAGAAGAGGGAGAACTCTGCTGGGACCAGGTGAATTGCTCTCTGCAGCTGCAAGGAAAACAGCGCCAGACAGTTCCTCACTGAGCTGCGTCCTTCTGCATCAGTAGTGACCCTCCACCTTCTTTCTACCTCAGCGCTGACCAAGTGCTCAGGTCAGGAGACCTTCAAGATCTTCCCAAGACTAACCAGTCAAGTCTCTGGTCTACAGAATGGCAGCCAGGATGGATTATATCCATAGTACTCAGTGGATATAAACAAGCTCTTTGTTTCTCCCATGACCCAGCTATTCTGAAACCGGATTTCCTCTTTCTGGGTTCCCACAGAGGTTCACTTCCTACAACAAAAGCTTCCAGGAAATCCCCAGCAGGCTTAACTTTCTAATGCTTCACTCTCCGTCACCTTCCTCTTCACACCCTCCACCAAGAGGAAGGAACTTATCCTCTGAAGGTCAACATCCTGTCAGCTGCCTACACCCCTATCTATGTGCAGGGTGGCGGAGCATCTATTTCAGTCTACATTCAAGACCCATTCAGAGGTTGAGGGAAACACATCAATGGAACATGTGACCTCGACAAAAAACAATGCTAGCGGTATCCCCCTTCCGCTTTAGGGGTAACAGGTTATTTAGAGCTTCCCTTACAGAGGTCTCACTGCTACTTATCAGGAATCAATCTCTCATAGTAGGCTGTCAAAACACTGTCAATGAGGGGGAAGAGGCTCAGGGACCTTCCTCCTTCCCATAGATCTATAGGCTACTAAGGGAGGGAACTTTCCTTCAGCAGAATAGCCACTGGTAAGATACTCATGCTCCTGTAAGCAGGCCTAATGAAACTCACTGGAACACACACACATGAAAGTGGGAGACTAGGTGAAGAGGAACAAGACAGAACGACGGTGTGTGTGTGGTGAATAAGACCAAAATACACCATAACTTATAGCATAAAAACCAAACAAAAGGAGCTAGGCTGGAGAGATGGTTCAGTGGTTAAGGGCATTGGTTGCTCTTCCAGAGGTCCTGAGTTCAATTCCCAGAAACCACCTGGTTGCTCACAACCAGCTCTAATGGGGTCTGATATCTGATGCCCTCTTCTGGAATAGAAGCATGCATGCAGATAGAGCACTCATACCCCAAACAAAAAAGAGAAATCCCAAGGGGTGGGTCTCTAAACTGGATATCAAGCATAGTCATCACAGGAGCTAGTTTGGAATCAAGAGATACAGGGCCCATTGAAATAAGTGTTAAGATAAGCAAACCAAGTCAGGCAGTGGTGGCACAAGCCTTTAATCCCAGCAATCACAACACAGAGGCAGGCCAATTTGATCTACAGAATGAGTTTCAGGATAGCCAGGGTCACACAGAGCAAACCCTGCCTCAGAAGAATAAAAAGATAAGCAAAGGCCCAGCACTAGGGAGGCAGGGACAGGACTGCTGCATGCTGGATGCAGCCTGGACATCTCAAGACTCCCCTTCCCCACCAAAAGGCAAAGCAAAACTGGACCCAAGATTCAGAAACACAAACTGTAAATTTACTATCTTAGGTGGTTGAGCATCTGGATGCCTCTCACTTTCCAGAAATCCTAGGAGAAGAAAAGAAAATCAATTTCATATTTTCACATCAAAAATTTATCTACTGTGCAGAGAGGACGATGAACCAGCAAGGTCTGGGCCCCATACAGCCGTTCCACTTGACAAAGCTACTTCCAGTTCTCACACATTGCAAGAGCTCCATGGTCTGTGCACACTTATGAGAGGTGGGCACTCTCCAGCCCCGGTTAAGTCTTTGGTGTTTGAACTGTGTGGGAGCTGTGGAGGCTTGCTTCCCGGTTATGGCGCAGGTCCTGCTGCAGTCCCAGTAGCAGCTGGTTTAGGAGAGTAAGGTTGCTGTCTCTCTGACGCACAGGCAGGGGTGGGAGGCAGTTCCCTTTATATTCGATCACTGCCATCTTGGCCCGATCTTGCTCCTTCCGATTTGGGATCTGCAGCATTCTGGTGTAGCTCCCATTCTGACCTTGGAACCGAGGCGCTAGTACTTTAAACAGCTTTGGGATCAAGTCCTTTTCCTAGATAGGGAGAATTAATCAAAAGGAAACAGTCACAACGGCAGAGGCAATTTAAACTTTCAATTATTCCCAGAGGTAGGGTTCAAACCATTTTCACAGGCTTTCCCCACCACCCAATCATCTACCAAGTTAAACAGAACCATTTACAGGTAGTTGTGCGGATGCACATTGTTTTCCAGTTGAAATAAGGGAGACATTCGTCTAAGGTAGCTCATGACACTGGTACATAAGCGAACCGTTTGGCTTAAGTCTGCCTGGCACCCGGTCCTCTAAGGATTCCTTCCCCAGCAGCAGGCAGGGAGCACTCACGGTGAGCCAGAAGTCAGCCATGCGCATGGCTCGCTCGTTGGTGTCTCCTAGCTTCGCATAGTCGATGAGCTGTTGAGAACAAAACATCACCGATACAACACGTCCAAGATCCGAGTCACCCACCTCAGTCCAACCATCCCACTAGCTAAGCTAATTCAGGACGCTCCTAACTCCGCAACCCTAAGCAGCCTTCATCTGCAGCGCGGGAGTAAGGTGCTCAGTTGGGTGCCACTGGATTCACTTCCGTGGAGACGGTTGCCAGCATGGCCCTTACCCCCCCCCCCCCCCCCCCACACGGCCAGCGCGGTCCTCTGGAGTTGGTTCCGGCTCTCACCTTCTCCGCGTAACCCCTCATCTCGTCCACGCGTGCCCATGATGCCTCGATGCGTTCGTGGCGCACCAGGCCCGTGAGCAGGTTCCGCAGCAGGTGGATGCGAGACTCGGGGCCGAGGCCTAAGCGGCGGTAGACGCGGCCGTGGGAGACAGCAGCTGCGAGCGACAGCCTCATGCTGCCACCTTAGCCCCACCTCTCGGGGGGCCGGAAGAGGAAACTACGGCAGCGAAGGGGGCGGAGTCAACTTTCAGAGGATACCTGCGCAGTAGCTCGGCGCGTGGCGGGCGTGTTTGCGCATGCGCATCTGAGTCTGCCTAGCTGGCAGTCTGCGCGAGGGAGGAGCGGGCGTGCTGACGATTCTAGGGCGGCGAGCTGGGCGGGCGAGCTGGGCTGGCCTCAGGGTCGGCTCGGTGGCGAGCCGGGGACCTCGGCGCCCTCTGGCGGGTTTCTTTTGGGCTGCGTCAGCCGATAGGCCGTTCCGGGCGGAGCATTCTGGGAAAGTTAGTATCTGAGGAGAACTACGTCTGAGGGGTGGGGCCTCGCTGGGTTGCACCCCTCTTGTCTGAGGCGTTGCTGGTTTGCTGGCTTTCTGAGAACGTTACTTTAAAACCCAGCTTTCATTAGTGAAAGTCGCAGGTATTTCACATTTGATTGACGTAAATAAAAATTTAAGTTAGCTATTTAGTACTAAAAGCTAAAGTAATGGATAAATACTTAAAATTAAAAAAATTTATTCTTCTTTTATTCAGTACATCCTGACCACAGTTTTCCCTCCCTTCACTCTTCCCAGACCCCCAACATCCTCTCCTTCCCAAATCCCCCCCCCCCCCACCAAAAAAAAGTTCTCCTAGGAACATCAAACACTGCACAAGAAGATACAGTAAGAAAATACCCACATCAAGGCTGGGCGAGGCAACCCAGTAGGAGGAAAAGGATCTCAAGACCAGTCAAGAGTCAGAAACAGCCTCCACTTTCACTGTCAGGATCCCCCACCCTCAAAGAAAAAAGACCACTAGTCCAACAGGTTATTTACATATATGTACAGGATCTAGAGCAGACCCATGCTGACTCCATGATTGCCGCTTCAGTCTGTGAGCCCCTATGAGTCTTCTTTAGTTGATTCTGGCCATGCTCTCTCGGGGTGTCTTCGACCCTTCTGCCTTTTACAATTCTTCCTCCCTGTCTTTCTCTGGGTTCCAGAGGCTTCAAGGGGCGGGGCCCAATGGAGGCCTCCTGGGTTCTCTGTCTACCTAATGTTTGCGGGTGGGTCTCTGCAACCTCTTTGATGATGACTACATTAATCACTGATCAATGAATACAGCAGAATATCATTAGGAATCTTTTCATTGATCTCCCGCCCCCCTACCCCCCCCCCCCCCCCCCCGTTATATTTGGTTCTACCTCAGGTTTCTGGGCAGGTAAATGCTTTTTCTTAACAAAATTATTTTCTTTCTGTGTGTATTCTCTCCCATATGCCATGCTAACTCAACATCCTTCCTGCTCTCTGGTTGATGGGAGGAATTGGGTGAAAATACAGTCTAGCTCTAATGTCTAACAAAATAATGATCATATTAGGGGTTATTTAAAATAAATGTGCTGCAGTTGGAGTTACTAGAAAACTGAGGGCAGCAGTAACAAATAAAACAATACATTTCCAATGGAAAGAAGTAAAATTTAAGATTGTTTGATTTTAGAAAAATAAGTTTCTGGTCATATACAATATGAAGTTGAGGTGGCCCAGAGCTAAAGAGGGACTGGAGTTTGATGGGATCACCGTAACCCCTCCCATGGTGTTTCACTTTGGAAACACTGACAAGCCGTTTCTAATTTGACTTGCACTTCATGGTGTTCTGTCCCCTCCCTGTTTAGTGTCCATGGATTATTAGTGAGGCGAACTCCCTGTTGCTGAAATTGTAAGGTCATTCAAGGTCATAAAGGAATGGATTCATGCATGTGGTCTTCTTTCTCTTGCCTCCACCATCAAGCCAGTACTCTGTTTTTCTCTTTCTCTCTTAAAACTTATTGGGTTTTTTTTTTAACGCATTATTTTCAAATTTCTTTGGTGAGCTGGGCGGTGGTGGTGCACGCCTTTAATCCCAGCACTTGGGAAGTAGATAGAGGCAGGTGGATCTCTGAGTTCGAGGTCACCCTGGTCTACAGAGTGAGTTCCAGGACAGGCTCCAAAACTAAAGAGAAACCCTTTCTCAAAAAACAAAAACAAAAACAAAAATTTCTCTGGTGTCCCTTGATAATTTCATCTTTACTTAGAAGAATTATCTTTTCATTTTTCATTTGAAAGAAAATATCTTATTTAGCTAGGCTTTTTGTTAGCTTTCATCATACCTCAATATCAAATATTTCATTGTTGTGCCTTTATATGGTACATGGCCTTTCATTGCTGGGTCTAAATTATTAACCAGGGCTCTTAGGTCTATTTCCAATTCAGAAGTGTCACTGATTGAACTGTTTGTAAACTCTCTGATTTGCTTTCAATCCTTTCTCTCACCCTTGCTAATGTATTTCTTCACCACTGGAAAGTGGGTTTTTCCTTTATTCCCTACTGACCCATTTTAGAAATCTTTGAGTCAGACAGATAACCTTTTAAAATAAATTGTGTGCATGTGTGTTGTTTTGAAGTCAGGTTCTCACATGTCATGGTATGGATGTGGATGTATGAGGACGAAGTTCCAGAGTCTGTTCTGTTCTTCCACCGTGGAATCTGAGTTGTCAGACTTCAGGGCAAGTACCTTTATCTTTTGAGCTATCTCACTGCCTTGCAAATTGGCCAACAGACACATCAGAAAAGATAATAAATTCTGTTTGTTTCTTTTGAGACAAGGTCTTTCTACTCTGTAACCCAGGTTGCTCCAAGATTCACTCTGGAATCCAGATTTGTCTCAAACTCGAGATGCTGAATTGGCAATCCTTCTACCTCTGCTTACAGAGTACAGAGTACTGGGATTGCAGACAGAACTACTTTGCCTGAGAAGCTATGGCTGATTATCCAGTCCAGGGATCTAGGCATAATTTATACATATGCCCAACTTTAGTGAAGGATAATAGTTTTTAAAGTATCTGTGACACTTTTTCTAGGTTGGAAACAACCCAAATGCTAATTATTGCTAAAATCAATGCAAAACATCAACATATAGATCATATGATGGAAAATTATGTATCAATGCAGATGAACTAGTGCAGATATCATATAATAACATGGTTAAACACATACATAATATACAGTAAAGGAAGTCAAGTACAAAGGACAATACTGTATTATTCAATTGCCTGTTTAAAACCAGATCTGATCTGTGGTGTTAAATTCCAAAGGACAAGTGATTAGAAGAGAGCATGGGATAAGAACCTGGAGGTACTGGTCATGCTCTACAGCTTGGCCTGGATGGTCCTGGAGTGTTTGACTTGTCACAAACTCACTGAATGGCACATGTAGAATTTGCATATTACTTTCACTATAACCATTGTATTTTAGTTACAAATATAAAAGAAAATATCTATACCCTTTGTAGTCTCTGGCCCATGAAGGTTATTCTCTGAGTATGATATTATTAATAAGGATCTTTAAAGATGTCTATAACTATGTTACATGAAAAAATGACTTTGCATATGCTATTATTGGCCTGTCATAACAGAGCTGACTCAGCTATATGGTGGTGTCCCAGTTACAGTTACTATTTCTGTGATGAAACACCTAAAGCAACATGTAGAGGAAAGGGTTTAGTTCATTCTATGCTTCCAGGTAACAGTCTATCACTGAGGAAAGTCAGGGCAGGATCCTGGAGTCAGGAGCTGATACAGAGGCACTGGAGGGGTGCTGCTTTCTGGCTTGCTTCTGGTGGCTTTCTCAGCCTGCTGTCTTATAGAACTCAGTATCACTAGCCCAGGGATGGCCCCACCCACAATGGTCTGGGTCCTTCCCTGTCAATCACTAATAAAGAGAATGCTATACAGCAAGATATTATGGAGGCATTTTCTCAGTTGAGGTTCCCTCCTTTCAGATAACTCTAGCTTGTGTCAAGTTGACATAAAACTAGCCGGCACAAGTGGTATGGGCAGATGGACCCATTTGTAGAATGGGGGATGTAGCAATAAACTTGGGGTCCTGCCGCCAGTATAATCCTTTCTGTAGTGACCTAGCTACCATGCTAATCAATTCAGCAGGGGTGTCCTGCGGGATACTTAGATGGCAAAAGAGCTGTGGCCTAGTGCCCAGCAGATGGCGCTCTGACAACGTAAACGGATTGCAGAAGATTTGCACCTCTTAGGGCCAGGAGATTGCACAGATCACACTCTCTCCAAGTCCCAAAGAGAGCAGGAAAAGGGTGAGTCTGAGTGAACAAACATTATTTTATCGGATAGAAACTTAATCCATTCATGAATATATACACCCAAGCTGTCAGAGTGAATTAAATTTAAGCTAGATTGAACAGCTAGTGTTTTTTCTCTTGTTAATTAGTGCACGGGGACTTGGGCCAGACACCAGATTATAGAATAGAGAGAGAAAAATGTTCTTGTACATGATTTTAACTGTAGTTCAAAATTCTGTTTTCTAATTATCATTTACTGATGTGTTTCGTACCCAGTCACTATGTCTTGTGCTCCTCTCTAATACTTTAAAGGGGACAGGTGGCTTATTTTGGTTTTCTTGATAACTCTTTTGAGAGGTTGTTAGGTCATGAAGGTAATAACCTCATAAATGAGTTGTTTCATTGATAAATTTGTAGCTGAACAACATGTGAAGAGGTGGGGGCTATTTGTAGTAAATAGGTCACTGGGGCCAATGTTTGAGGGATATATTTTGTCCCTGAACCCTTCTATCTCACTCTGCTTCCTGACCAGCATTAAACAAACAGCCTTGATTTGTCTTATCCTCCTTGCCAAGATATTCAGCCTTACCACACGTCCAAAAGAATGGAGCAAAGTGACCATGAACTGAAACTCCTGAAACTGAGTCCTAAAGCCATCCTCTTTCCTCACTTATAGCTGTTTTCTTGGGTGTTTGTCACATCAGTGAGAAGCTAACATAGGCCTATTACTCACTTTCCTGCTTGGTGGTGACTTGTGAGAGGCCTGGAAAGGGTAGGTTCTCTTCCCACCTTTTGGAAAGAGAATATTAGGTTGTCCTTATTTTCTTTTTACGGTATATCTTTATAACCCACAACAGTTGTTCAGATTTATCTGTATTTAGCAGTCTTTACTAGGTCCTTAAGGATGCCACAAATTGGTTTATGGAGAGGGAGGTGCTAAAATATTTGTGAGAGATATTTGTTAGAGATCAACACCTGTGAACAAAGAGGGCAGAAGGAAGTTTTGGTAAAGGAGAAATCTGAATGGTGATGCAGGTTTCACAAACTTTCTTGAATCAGGTAGAAGCTCTAGGGTGGGTGAAAACCGTCAGAGCATCCTGTGTTAGGTTTCATGGTTGGGTCTTTGTGTCTTGCTCAGTGGGAACAGAGAGTCCTAGGAAGGGTATGACCTCCAGTGAAGAGACTTTGTGTGTTTGAGGCAGATTTGAACAACGTGAAACCTGAAGAGTGGATGCTTACTGCATTCTCCTTAGCTGGCCAGCAAGTTCTTCCTTGAGGTAAACGTTTGGAGAAGCATTTTTGTTTTACTGTTGAGGAGTTGATAGGAACCACAGCCTGATCTGTTAAGTAAACATAATTATTCTGAAGGAAGATACCAAAGGCAAACTATTAAGGGGGCTGTTCACAGGAGGACATGCCCTGGTGCTCATCTTTTCCAATTTAGAATAAATACAAATCTTTTGGATTATAGTAAGAGTATTGATAACATTAGGGGTTATTTGATAGTTGCTCTCAAAAAAGCTTTCTTCCATTCTTCACACCCATTTTAAACTTGAAAGTTTTAATTCTATTTTTTATTTGTTTATTTGTTTTTTTTTTTGTTTTTTCGAGACAGGGTTTCTCTGCGGCTTTAGAGCCTGTCCTGGAGCTAGCTCTTGTAGACCAGGCTGGTCTCGAACTCACAGAGATCCGCCTGCCTCTGCCTCCCGAGTGCGGGGATTAAAGGCATGCGCCACCACCGCCCGGCTTAATTCTATTTTTTAAAAGAAATAATGTTTAGAGAGGAAAAAAGACAGAGAAAATAATAGTTTCATTACTTGGTTCCAAATGTAGAATTTTGACCTGCTTTTTAATGAATTATAATTGTGTATTATATAGACATAAACACATTAAAGCTTAACAGCAACAACAATACTAAAGTTAAAACCCTATGTAATTGTGCTAATGTGACTTTGCTATTCGTCTTGCTGGTACCAGTTACTACTAACCTTAAATCACATGTCATGTGCCAGGCATATATATTTTATTAAGTCATTCTCATACCTGGAGTGCTATCATTTTGTAGATGAAGAAAATGAAGCAGAGATGCGTTCAGAGTCACATGACTAATGAGAGTATATGTGTGGTTAAGCAGTCTAAATTCAGAATTTAGTGCTCTTAATTAGAAGTGTAAGGTAGCTTCCCTAGATCTCAGCACATACGTTATACCTACAACTTTACAACTTCATGTACCATCTTTCTTTCCTCCTCGCCTTTTCTTTCTTTTCCTTTTTGAGACAGATTCTTTTTTTTCTTGATTTTTATTGAGCTCTACATTTTTCTCTGCTCCCCTCCCTGCCTCTTCCCTCCCCCCTCAACCCTCCCCCAAGGTCCCCATGCTCCCAATTTACTCAGATCTTGTCTTTTTCTACTTCCCATGTAGATTAGATCTATGTAAGTCTCTCTTAGTGTCCTCATTGTCTAAGTTCTCTGGGATTGTGGTTTGTAGGCTGGTTTTCTTTGCTTTATGTTTAAAATTTTTTCTGTGTAGTCCAGGCTACTACATACACTGGATCCCTTTGCCTCAGCATCCTAAGTGCTAGGATAAGCATGTATCACCATACCTGGTTCCTTTCTCTTCTTGCCTACCATTTCCTTAATAAATCACTTGTATGTAAAACTATGCTTCTGAGGAACCCAAGACAGCATTTTCTATACTGATAATAATTGTTGAGGTGACTTTATTAAATGTTTAGTTGATTAGTTTTGGAATCATTGTAACTACTACTAAATTTCCAAAGACTTCAACAATCTGTAGTGTATTTGAACTAATAAGTTATAATTACATTTATTAAGGACTAACTATATTGTCCAGTATCATATTGAATACTACTCCTGGTGTGGGTTGGAGAGGCCGTTTAAGCCTATCAGTGTGTCATAATAAAATGTTATTTGAAAGGAAAGGAGTAGGGAGAGGCACTGCAATGTAATAACTTATTCTTATATATACTCGCTCTCTGTGTTAAACTGTTTCTATTTTATTTTATTAATTTATTCCCTCAAAAACCACGAGGAATCTATTTCACTGTTAAGGTATCTGCATGGGCACAGTGACTATGTTCCCACAGGCACTATTCTTACAATGAGAGCAGTACTAGTGATTATGACAGTATCTGGATAATATCACACTTCCCCTTCACTCTCTTGTCAAGTCATGTAATTAACGTAAAGTGTTGAATTATTTTCTTAGATATAACTGAGTTGTTGCAATGAAGGAAAATGCAACTTTGAGGAGAAGGTGAAATAAAAATTGTGTGCTTTACAGGTTTTTCTCCATAATCCAAATGAAAAGCATTCTTAAGCTTGATGAGGTAGTTTTTAGACAAATCTCAGCCCCCTAGACCTTTTTTGTATTCATATACACCTAAGAAAAGGAATTCTTTCAAAGCTTATCCGTATAATCTTGGAGATGTAGCTCAATTGGTAGAGTGCAATTCTAGCACAATAAGACTCTGGATTTGTTCCCTAGCACCACATAAATTGGGCCTGGTGGATCAAGAGTTATGGGTCACCTTCGGCTACACACTGAATTTGAGGTCAGGTTGGATTACATGAGACCCAGTTTCAAAACAAACAAACAAACAAGCCAATAACAAAAGCACGCCCCTCAAAGCGAAAAAAAAAACCCTTTTGGTACAATTGTCAGTCTTCATTTAAGAAACCCATATGTTCATATTTTTGAAATTTAATGCTTTTATTGATATTTATATTTATTCATGGGTCCAATCCAGTGATATTTATACATTATAAAATTAGCAAATAAGCATGCAAACATATGAAGAAATAAGCATACCCATCACCTCACATCCTAAGCACTTTTTGGTGCAAGAACATTTAAAATTGACTCTGTCAGAAGTTTCAAAATGTACATTATTAACCATGATCAGCAGAACTCATTTTTTGTGTCTGAGACTTTTACCCCTTTGAACAATGTCTCCTTCCTCCTATAATCCCCCAGCCCATGATAGCTGCTACTATATTATCTACTTCTATATACTGTATATTCTAATTTTTAGTGAGTAAATGACATCTTATGAGATTCAATGTTATAGAATGCTACAGATGTGCTAGCTTCATGTGTACAGATCTTGTGGTTCTTTTCCTGCCCTTCCTGGTATCTCTGCCTTAACTGACATGAATATCCCTAAACTTATATACTATAAAATATTCATAACCATGATTTGATGTATGACTTAGGTCTCTTAAATAGATTTTATTTTATTATATATTCACATATATTGGTAATTGATTTTTTATGTTATGATTATCTGCATATATCTGTATCTGTATCTGTATCTGTATCTGTATCTGTATCTGTATCTGTATCTGTATCTGTATCTGTATCTCTATATCTATATCTATATCTATATCTATATCTATATCTATATCTATATCTATATCTATATATCATGTTTGAGGCCAGAAAAGGGCATCAGATTTCCTGGAATTGGAGTTACAGAGATGGCTGTGAGCTGCCAAGTGGATGTCAGGAACTGAACCCAGGTCCTCTACAGGAACAACACCTGCCCATAACTTCTGAGCCATCTTTCTAGCTATGATAATTTGATTTTAAACAAGAAGAAACTGAGACAAAAAGATTAAAGACATTTTATAGGGAAAGCTCCAAGCTTTCACACATTTCATCCTATAAATGGAAATGATGGAGACTTTTAGAAATGAGGAATTTTAGAATGATTTAGGTATGCTGTGACTCTGTCTGATCTTGGATTATTTATTGAATATTATTGTTCTTTCAAATCATTGAGCACATCCTCCTTTGTGATTTTGGCCCATGCCTCTGGGATTTCACCTGTGCCTGTAAATTTTTTCTGGTATCTTTCCTCTAGTTTTGATCTGAAATGTGAGACAAACCATTTCCAGTATGACTGAGTGGATGAATCTGGAGTGATACTCCATGTGGCATAATCTCCTCCTGCCTGCCGGTAATTCTTATATGGGATTTCTCGTTTATTTCCCAAAAGCATGAAGCGGTCACTTGCTACTGAACTAGTACAGCAGTCAATGACAAAGTGGTCTGTTTTGTGCTTATGCCATCCACTGACAGCCTGAGGACGGTGGAATGGCACACTGTGGTCTCCCTCATGTTGGGGAATGGTGTTGGTACAAATTGCATTACACAAAGGACATTGTTTCCAGCAGCCACAGAGATGCTCAGAGAGAATTTTCTCAATGTCAGGAATCATTTCATCTATGGGCTTACTTGAGCAGTCCTCTTCGACTTTCCTCATTGCAGGATCCAAAGCTGCACTCATGGCTTCTTTGAGAAACTCAGTGTCCTTTATCTCCTGGTGTTCGATGCTTATCAGGTCTTTTCTTGGAAAGATCAGGTTGCTCCCTAGGTGATCACAGAACAAATCCAACCAGCCAGATGCAGTGCTGCCTTTATCTTTAGCCACTGCTGTGGACTCATGAATGGCAGAGAGGACGGCATTCTTGATGTCACCTAAACTTATTTTTAAAAAAGTCTTTATATTTTTATTTCCTTCATCTGAACAGTATTGTTTAATATGGCTTTCAATATACCTCCTGAAAAAGGATTTTGTATCATGAAGGTACTCCCAGTATTTATCAAAATTTTCTTCTTCTGCCAGAGAAATGAGAATATGTTTCTCCAGGTTAGCCCTGTTTCCATTGAATGCTGGGCAGGTGGCTCTCATGGCTCCAGCAATTTTAATGACCATTTTCCCCCTTATGGTTGCAGAGATAGCAGGGGTGAGCTTATGCCAAAGAAAATCAACAAATGTTTTGATGGAGGTGGCACCTTGGCAGGAAATCTTAAAACTCATGAAGAAATCATCTTTCTTCCTCTCCAGATAGTTCACAGGGTCATTTGCTCTCTTGAATGCTTTATGCATTTCCTTAAAACTCTTAGATGCTCTTTGGAATAAGCATAACGACAACTCAATGATATATTTGCTTGTAAATGTGTATCTTTCCTCAGTAGGTGCAGATTTTACTTCTTCTTCTATTATTCTCAGAATTTCATGGAAATAACTTGTATTGTAATCACACTGTTGCTTATGAATATTGTTGATAGTTTCATTAAATCTTGAGATAATATGGTCAGTAGTCATATTAATGGATTCCCTATCACAGACCTTTAATGTCCTAGTCATGAAGTTATACTTTTTATTCATTTTTACATGTTCATCATAGTTTATTTGAAATTTATCTTCAGAATTTCTCATTAGTATGTCCACCATGTTTATCTCCTTTTGGAAATACTCCCAAAGAATGTTTTCAGAATCTGTGTCAATGTCAGGTTCTATGACTGGAGGAAGATCTGAGGACACGTCACAAACCCATTTTTTCCAAAGTTGATTGAATTTTTCATGTAATTCTTCTTCATTTAATTCTTTACCCTTTACAGTTAAAGCCAACTTTCTGCTCCTTTCCAATAATTCATTTGCATAACTTGATTTTTTCTTATCCAGCCTTTCTTGATTTTTTTTTAAATGAATAAGTTCATTGGCTTTCCTTCTGGTGTCTGATATAAGTGTCTCTTTAAGGATTATCAGCTTATTTTCAAAATTTGATTTCCATTGAACCAATATTTCATTGTCTGGATCTTCATTAAAATATTTTTCAAGTTCTTGCTTAATTGCTGTATATTTTTCTGTTATTGGAGCCTCAAATATGCTTGTTTTGAGTGCCTGAACTTTCCCATTCTGAATCTGATTGATCAGCTGGTTCTGAAAGTCCAGCATGTGACTCCTTAGCTCCCAGGTCCAATGGTTATACATAGTTTCCAGCTTGCTCATGGCCATGATCTCTCTGGTGTTTCTGAAGCTGAAAATAAAGTTCTCATTTACTAGGGCTTTCCACAAATCTTGAACTCTAAATTTGAAATCTGAGATCTTCATGATGCTACCTCTGGATTCCTGTTTGGCAGTCAAAATAATTGTACTCTTTAGTTCCTGGACATTGTGACTATAACGAGGATTAGGAGGGGCCATAGGGGGATTTCCATCCCAGAGGTGGGCAAAGTAATAGACATGATTATTGACATCAAACTTAATGACATCACTGAAGTGGGATACATTTGAGCACTCTTCCTGTTCTGCAGCTGTTATTGCCATTTCATCCAGTTTCTGCTCTAAGCACCTTCGTCCTTCCACATTTTGGTCTTTAGCTGTAACTTCTCCCACATTTTGATGGACAAAGAGGCAACTGGGGGAGATTTTCACTTGTTTCATCCTTAGAAAGGCTTGGACAGCTATTTGTAGGATGTCTTGCATCTCAGAGGGATTCTCCCCAAAAATATTGATCAGAGTCAAGTTTCCAAGGCCAATGACAAATGTTGCCAACTCATTGTCCCAATTCTGGGATTTGTTGTTGAGTTCTGGAGCCCGAAGTCCTTCTGTGTCTACAACAAGCACAAAATCAAAGCCAAGTTCCTCTGTGAATGTCTCTTCTACCTTCAGGAGCTGCATGTAGGCCCCCTTGGTGCACCTGCCTGCACTGGCTGTGAACTGCAGCCCAAACAGGGCATTCAGTAGGGTGGATTTTCCTGAGCTCTGCAGGCCAAGGATAGAGAGAACAAACAGTCTTTTGTCACCAACTTTCTCTGAGATCTTGTCAAAAACAGCTGCCACCCACTTTAGAGGCACATATGAAGCATCCCCATCCATCAGCTCAATGGGAACACCAGCTACCATCAGGTCTGCTGCGATCTGGGGGAGGCAGAGAAAAAGGCTGTCTCTAGAGGAAGAAATTTCTTCCAGAGCTTCATAGATCTGGCCAACTTCTCGGAGAAGGTGCTCAATTCCTAAAGTGCAGTTAAGAATCTCAGTAGAGATGGCTTCTATCTGCTTCTGCCAGAGTGTCAGGGAGCTACTCTTCTGTGCTTTCTGCTTTTCTCTTTGTACCACTAACCACAAAGATCTTTGCTTTTCATGCAACTTTTTCAGGTGTTCTGTAGTCAGATTGTCAAAAAACAGACTTAGCCACTGCAGAAAGTAGAGTTTATTATGAGTTTCTGAACATTCTTGGAGAACTTCAAGAACAGAGCGCATTAAATCATTGAGAGGAAAGGCTCTTTCCAATTGCCGACATCGAATTATTCTTTTATCTGTCTCAATCTCACTCTTGTGTTGTTCAATGCTCCGATTCCCTTTTTCTCTCAGATGATAGAATTCTTTATCCTTCTTACACCAAAGGTGCCAAAGTTGTCCCTGAAGGGGTAGTAAATTTTCTTTTGTCTGTGATAACTTGGATTCCTCCAGGAGGGCCATTATAGTCTGTGCCTTTTCTTTGGCTTCCTTGCAGTTTCTCTGGTCCTCATCAATAAGGAATCCTTGTTTTTGAGCCATCTGTGAACAGCCCTCTAAACTGAGAGCAGTATTAGAGAGCTCTAGAAAATGTTTGATGGCATTTGTGAGCTCCTCTGTTAATTCTGCCTCATTTCTATTCCTGATGCCAATTCTCATTCTTTTACCAGAATTATTGGCTATAGTCTTTTCTTTGTCATCAATCAAGCAGATTAGAGGTCTTGATGACTGACAGAGGTGTCTGACAAGTTTTTGGCTTTCTTTATTGTCATCAGAAGCTGACATGAGGATCACAATGACAGAAGAGACATCCTGCAGGAAGCTGAGTTGTTGCCTATGGTCTTTGGCATCTCCACGAAGATTGGTGAAGGTCACACACTTGTCAAATCTGTCCTCACCTTGACCCCCAGGACAGAACCAGGAGATCTCCACCACTCCCTCCATCAGGAGACAGTCTTTGCTGTTTCCTCTGCAGTGCCTGTGAAAAAACACATCATGTTTATGTTTACTGAGGAGAGAGTTCATGATCTGAGATTTGGAAGCAGAGAGGCCATTTCCAACTCTAATGAAGGACACAATGGGGGTAGAAACACGACACATCTGCTGGTTGTTGTGACTGTAGCTCTTGTCCCGTGGTGACTTGCTTGACTCTTGCCAACTTCTCCTGATTTGTCTGAGAGACCAGAGAGAGAATTCAATCTGAGAACTGTTGGGATTTGGTACCACAAGGGGAAGTGCAAATTGACAAATGGAAAGTTTGGACAAAATGTACTGCCTGGCAAGATCATCTGCACAGTGAAAAATGGCCATCTGGATGTCCATTGGGTGAATGTGGGGCTGGGACTCAGTGGCTGAGAGGTAAGTAAGACTATCACTTTCTTTAATGGCATCTTCATATGGATCAAAATCTTCATTTTCTTGACTGCAAGAAACTACAGAATTCTGGTTTTCTATGTTCTTGTCATCTTTGAAGACCAGATGTCTGAACCCACAGTCTAGCATCAGTAACTTTTGTAGGAAATAGAAGGGAAGTTCCTGTTCAGATATTGGCTGTGTATTGTACACAGAAGTCTTATAGATCAGATGGAAGTCAGCTCTGCTCATCCTTTTTGGGTAGTGGTGTTCGAGGCCTAGACGCTGGAGTAAGTCTAGGAAAGGTCCTTTTTCTATCATATCCTTTTTGTTGTTTTCATTACTTTGTTGTTTATAGATCTCTTTCTTTTCATAGCAGAGACTTTGCAACTGTTTTTTTACCTCATCCATTTGCAAAGAAGGGATTGTGGCTTTATAGTCCCCATTAATCAGTGATCTTAAATCGTTCTCCAGATTTTCCCAATCATGATGTGTTCGATGTTTTGTGAGAACATGTGCAACTTCTTCAGACAACAAGTGTCCCATATGTTGTGTTATTAATGTCAAGCGTTGTCCTTTCTCTTCTGTAGAAATATCTGTAATATCGACTGTGACTCTGAGAGCTGTGAGCACCAGGAACGCCTGGGCTCTGTAGCTGCAGATGTTTTTAAGATCTTGGTATTTGTGATGGATAGTTTGCATTTGATCCACAAGGAAGCTTAACTCGTTACACCCCAGAAGATGCTGAAAAATATTGTTTACCAACTGATATCCTGCACCAGCTGCAATGGAGAGTAGCATCAGCTGCATCTCTGGCTGCTCTGTTTCTCTGAGGTACTTCAAGAAGGAACCAAGAGCTGTGGTCACCTCATATGTAGCCGTTCTTTTAGCTTCTTCCACTGTTTCTGGGGACTCATTTTTTATATTCACTTCCATCAGGTTTTTGTGGGTTTTCTTTAAGGTCTCAATGAATTCAGAAAATGAGGGGATTTTGATTTGTTCTTCCTCTGACTCTGACTGATTGATCCACTGTATGATGGATTGTGCCTGAGGAAAGTTTGTCACTTTGTAGACATGAGGTTCTAGAAGGCTGCACAACTGAGATTTAATAAACTGAGTTTTATAAGTGGGTGAATTTTTGCAAAAGCTTACAGTGTTTATTAGAAAATTCTGCAGATCCCAATCTGTGAGGCATGTATTAATCCAAATGTTATAACTTTTTACTTTTTGACTCAATGTTTGCATGAAGTCTATCAGCTTATTAAGCTGTTTTTCAGGATCAGAAACCTCCCAACATTTCACATCCTCTAGGAAAAGCCTGGCTTCTTTTCCAGCAGTAAGAAATTCCTCTCCTTCCTGAATCTGGGCAGGGAGTCCAGTCAGAGCAGTATAACTGTCTTTCAGGCAGTTTGCCACCTGAAGAACATCCTTAAAATCACTTCTGTGGCTAGAGAGGATGATGTCCCAAATAGGTACCAACTGAAGTCCCCGGTCAATGACAGACCATGTTTGATTGCTAGCAACAAGGCCAGCTGTCCACTGGGCAATACTATCTGCTTCTGCTGGTCCACCTATCTGGGCGACAGAGAGTTTCACCTTTGTTTGAAAGTTTTGATGAGTTCTACCGTTAGATGCTGTTTTTGAATGTGGGTCTAACATGTTTACACTTGTACCAGCTTTAACTCCAAAGCCACCATAGCTGCCCTTTATGTAAATATTCAAGGACTCTGCCACCTGCTGCTTTACATCAGCCAATTGCTCACTTTTGAAATCCTCTGAAATGGCCTTCCAACAGTAGATTCCCCCCAGGTGCAGTGGGCCTTGGTTAGCATGAGAGCCAAACTTGTGAAAAAAGTTTTCAGCCCTGTGTCTCAGTAAGGGGAATCCGTCTGGGTGTGTAGTTTGACCTAGGAGTTCTTCAATACTTTTTAGCTCCTGGAGAGCAGCCTTGGAGAGATGAAGCTGATGGATGTGAAAGTGGCAGGTAGCCAATGGAATGTAGCTGAATTTGGCTGAGCAGAAATAAGATTGCTCTGAATGTGATTGGTGGGTATCCCCAGATACTGTATGTTTATTTTTATCCACACCACCTTCTAGACTAAGTCCCCAGCCTTCGCCTTTAGCTGAGAAGGCTGAACTGAAACCCAGCTTCTCCATAGTCTGTGTGAACATGGCTTGTTCTTGAAAAGAGGAAAATTCCTTTGTTTCCATCCATGTGCCATGCTCAGGGCCAACAAGTGAGAACTCTGTAGGGACACTGAGTAGCTCTTCTTTCTTCTGAATCAGGCTTCTTTGGTGGCTGGTCTTATAAATTCCTTGCAGGGCCAGCCCTCCAGATGCCCATCTTACCAGGTCTGTATCTGAGAGGTTTCCATTGTAGGAAATTTTCTGCTCCATATCCTTGAGATGTCTCTCCATTGTTTCAGTGATATCTTTGAGGGGTACTTCAGGCCCTGGCCAGCACTCTTCTGGAATCTCCATTGCTTGCCTCAGTTCTGCTTCTTTCCTCCTCACTTCCTCTTCCTGTCTGTGTTTCCCTTCTGACTGCAAGGCCCTCAGTTCCTGCAGTGACTGTTCTGCTTGCTGCTGCCTGTTCCTTATCATTTCCCCAGGAGTCTCCTGGAACTCTGCAACACTGTTTGGCTGTGAGATGTCAAGCAGCTTCTCCAGAGCCTTTTTCTCCCACGTGTGCTGTGTCTGGGACTTCAGCTTCTGGAGGTCTTTTTCTTCTAAGTGTTGTAAGGCCTGGGCACAGGTCACACCCACGTCTTCCTGAAGCTTAGGCAACCAGTAGTCAACAGACAACCCCACATCTGTCAGTATCTCCTGGAGATCTTGTCTTCTAGTCTGAGGCTCGTGAGGGATGCCCTTCGTTGTTTCCATGGTTCTGTGAAAAGCAGATGTGCAGTTAGTCTTGGCTGTGTCCTGACCTTAGGAAGTATCAGCTGTGTGGTCAAAAGGGTGAAATATTAATATTAGTCTTTTTCATCTCCTGTAATTGTTCCCATGCCTTTTAAAACAACTGTGTGTGAGTGAGTGTGTGTATGTGTGTGTGTGTGTGTGTACAGCCTATCATTGTGGGTACTCTCAGCATGACCTGCCTATCTTGTCTTGTTAGAGACTACTATGGTCAGTTGCCACTTTGCCTGATTTTTTTTCTTTTTTCTTTTTTTCAAGACAGGGTTTCTCTGTACAGCCCTGGCTGTTCTGGAACTCACTCGGTAGACCAGGATGGCCTCAAACTTGGAGATTCACTTGCCTCTGCAACCCAAGAACTGAGATTCAAGGCATGTGCCATCACCACCTGGCACTGTGCCCTATTTTTAAGCTTTCTCTTGCACAGAATCAATTGCTTTGAAGAAATTAACCTGAAGGATTTTTTTAATAACATACATGTATTGGTTTGAATTTTTTAAAACAAGTGATATCAGTTGATTATGTTTTCTTTATTAATTTTTATGAAATCATTGCTGGCTGGTTCCATTCCTGTTTCTGTCACTTCACCCTTTCTCTTCAGACAAGGTCTTACTGTGCAGCTCATGCTGGCCTGGAACTTGCTATTTAGCCTAGGCTGGACTCTAAGTCATGGTTTTCCTTTCTTGGCTTCCTGACTGCTGGGATTACCAGTGTGAATCACCATACCTGGCTCCGCCACTTTTTTGTAGGTTGTTTTTATAATGGTAAGTATCTTTCCTGGTATTTAGAAACATTTGTTTTGTACTTGTTACTCTTATTCTTTATCATTTTTTCTTAATATTATCTTTGAATCACATGAAGAACTATTTATTAATAATATCAACATCTATGTATGTAGACCCAAATACCCCCTTGTGTCTAGGATTTTATCAATTTTATGGAAACCTTTCCCTCATTGCTTTCAAAGCTGTCAGTGAGATAAGGTTGCACACTTAAATTTTATATTTGTTGAAATTTCCTTTCCTCCTACCATTTTTGCCCTACTGAATTATACTACCATATGTCCAGGACAGAAAGTGCCCTATTTATTTTTCTCTGAATATGAATTTAGTATACTAATAATATTTAATTTACTCTCTTAAATATGCCTTCAATTTCATTTCATTTTGTACCCCTTGCTATGTCTACTTTAGATTTTTCTTTCTTTGTGTTTTTGTTGTGTTGCAGTCGTAGTTAACCCATTTGCTGTGGTTTGAATGTTTGTCCTTCCCCAAGCTCACATTGTACAATATTAAGATGGCTGATCTGTATCTGGTTATGTAGATAAACCTAGGTTTGAATTCAGAGACCTGCCTTTTCTACCTCCTGAGCATTGGGATTAAAGATGTGTGGCATCATACCTGGCATGAGATTAATGCTGCTATAAAAGAGCTAGGTTAGCTTCATTTGCTTCTTTGTACCCTGATGCTGGCACCCTGATCTTGGACTTCTTAACCTCTAGGCTGGATTAAGGCATTCTGTTATGGAAACATTCATGGGATGAAGTCAAAATTGATATCAGAGAAGTGGGGAGTTGGTTGTTGTTATATTAAAAATGTCAAATTTTAGAGATGGCTTTGGATTTGGATAATAGAAGCTGGAAGAAATTGGATGCATAGGCTATGAAAGCTTATATTTACCATGAATAAAAGTATAGAGGAAAATTCTCGTGATAGCTCAGAAGAAAAGATTTACAAGGCAAGTCTAAATTCTTAGAAATTACTTGAATGTTATGATCAGAATGTGGGCAATTAAAGCAATTTTCATGAGATCTCAGACAAAAATGAGAAAATATTATTGGAAACAAGAGTCAAGGTCCTACTTGTCCTAAAGTGGCTAAGAACTTGATTGAATTGTGTCCATGCCTTGGCCTTAGGACACTATTAAATCACAGTTTAAGAGTGATGAGTTAGAATATCTGACTGACGAAACACCTAACCAACAATACATCCAACATGATACATGGCTTGGTTTTTTTTTGTTTTTTGTTTTTTTTAAATATGGAACGCTTCACGAATTTGCGTGTCATCCTTGCGCAAGGGCCATGCTAATCTTCTCTGTATCGTTCCAATTTTAGTATATGTGCTGCCGAAGTGAGCACACATGGCTTGTTTTTAACTGCATATTTTAAAATGTAAAAAGAGAAGTGATTTAAGGATACATTTTAAGGAGAGAGTTTAAAGATTTAGAAAACTCCTAGCCTACCTGTATAAAGACTAAGGAAATATATTTAGGAAAGAAATCCAAACAAAAAGAAGTACAACAGCCATTTGATAAAGAAACTAGTATTATAGAAGAAGCTAAATTTTGTTTTTCAGATGAGATCAATCATGTTCAAGGTGGTATTGATGCAGACCCACATTCTATTTTTCAAAGTCATAGGAAAAAGAGATTTACTTGCCATTGTTATGGTAGAAAGAAGTGGAAATTAGGCATGAGAGTGATACATTATGGATGGGGTTAATGGCTGTGTAAAAGCGCAAGTTCAGACTCTTCCACTCTTACTTCTCTTCTTAATGTGATGAGGTAGCAAGAAGGTCTTCACCATAAACCAGTGCTTTTATATTGGACTTCCCTGTCTCCAGAATTGGAAGCCAATTTATTTATATTTGCACTATGTTACTGCATTACTTTTCTGTCCTGGCTTTCAAATGCATTACTAACTTGGTGTGTGCCAATCCCTCTTACTCTTTATCCTCCCTTTGAATAACATGAAAAAATATTTACTGATATTCTCCACACTTTATAAATTATGTATTTACTACAAATGATGTATGTACTCTCAGGTATTTGCCAATACAACACAAAAAGTTTTAAAACACATTCTTATTTTCATCTTGTGATCCCTGTATTTTCTGTGTCTCTAAAATTTGCATATCAACTATAATGGTGTACTCAGTCATTGAGAACAACCTTTTAATGAAGATACATAAATTAACTTGAAAAAATTTTAAGATAAATGGCTCATGAGATTGCTTAGTGGTTAAGGGCACTTGCTAACAAGCTTCATAACCCAAGTTTTATTCCTTCATGTATGTACTGTAGCACTGGCAGACTACATGAATACACAGACATTAATATATAAATAAATAAATGTAAAAATAAGATAAGATCTTTAAAATCTCAAAGAGTTTGTGAGCTAGTGAAGAATGCCTGGTAGAAGAGATGTGCAGCATGAATAATAACTAAACCATTTGTAAAATCGCACTGAAAGGAGAGGAGCTAATCGAAAGGGACACCTGTGTCTTTTTCTTCAGCTACCAGCCTATTCAGCAAACCCCAAAGAATTGAAAATTTCCTGGGGATCCTATGCTGGGGAAAGGAAAAATAAAAGGTACACATGTTACAAATGAATAAATAAAAATGTCTTTGTTACTAGATGATCTATGTTAACAACCCCAGAGAACAAACTAACAAATAATCAAACAAAATATTTCTCAAAATAACAAATAAGAAGCCAGTATGGGCTACTTAGTTTCTAGACCAGACCTTCTAGAAGACAATGTAAGACCTTGTTTTAAAGAAAAAAAAAACAAACTTAAAAAAAACAAACTAAATCAAACCAACCAGTCAACAAACAGAAATGAAGAAAACGATGATTCAAGAAAAAGCAGCTTAAAAATGGTTAGGGCTTACTGTGGAATTGGTTTACCTCCCTTTGCTCAGCAGAGGTCTTGAAGATAGCCCACATTTCTATTGTGGGTCCTTGATATGTGATTCTAGAGGGATAACAACCAAATGATGTTTCTGCCTAACTTAGATTTATCTCAGGACCAATAAATACATAAAATAAAATTGCTATGTGAAGGGTTGTTCCTAATATTTTTAAATGGCAAAAGAACAGCCCATTTCTACATAGAAAGGGATTATGAAGCAAACTATAGACATGCTAGAAACCTATAATTAAAGACTGGGGAAAGAGTTTTTGTGCATAAGTAGAATGTCAGCCCAGTCTATAAGAATTTATAAAACTACATACATTCTGGGAGTAAGATATATACCCAGAAATTACTTGAGAAGTGAACTGACAATCAACAGACTATAAGATACTTGAAAATGATATACCAGAGAACACCAGTATTATCCAGAATATATAAAGAACTAGAAATTCTCAATGGTAAGAGAAAATAATTTAATTCAAAAGTAGACAATAGGGGGACTGTAAGATGGCTCAGTGCATAAAAATCCTTGTCACTATGCCCAAGGATCTGAACTTAATCTCTAGGATCTAGACTTCAAGAACTGGCTCCCATGAGTTGTCTTCCGACCTTTACAAATGTGTTTGTCATGTACATTCCTGGACACTTCTCTCTCTCTTTAATCATTTAAAGGGGGAAGACCTACTTTTTTTTGTTTGTCTTTGATTTATTTTTGAGACAAGATTTTTCTGTGTAACAGGTCTAACTGTACTGGAACTTACTTTGTTTACCAGGCTGGCCTCAAACTCATAGAGTTCCACCTGCCTCTGCCTCCTGAGGGCTGGGATTGAAGGCATGTACCACCACAATGGGCAGGAAAACCCATTTTTAATTTGAATCTTTTGAGGTGGAAAGATGCACTGTTAATATATCTCTTTTGAGGTGGGAAGATCTACCTTTAATCTGGGCCATGCCTTCTGTTGGCAACTTATGTAAAGGACATGGCAAAAGGAAGCTTGCTCTTTGCCTGCTTACTCTTGCTCTAGTTAGCAAGTCTATTCCTATATTTTTGGGATTCTGGCATATACTGAAGACCAACTGAGACATCCAACCTCATGGACTGAACAACTGCTTGTTTATTGGACCTTCTGGTAGACAGCTATTGTTGAACTAGCTGTAATACAAATTATAAGCCATTCTAATAAATCCCATATATATTTGTTCTATAAATTCTATTACTTTAAAGAAGAGGGAGATCATGAGCAAGGAAGTCAGGACCGTGAGGGGTGCGTTCACCCATGTGGACGGTGGGACAGAACTAACGGGAGACCACCAAGTCCAGTTGGAATGGGACTGATGGAACAGGGGACCAAACCGGACTCTCTGAATGTGGCTGACGGTAGAGGAGGACTGAGAAACCAAGGACAATGGCGATGAGCTTGGACTCTACAGCATGGACGGGCTCACTGTGAGCTTTGTCAGTTTGGTTGCTCACCTTCCTGGACTTAGGGGGAGTTGGGAGGACCTTGGACTTAACATAGTGAAGGGAACCCTGATGGCTCTTTGGCCTGGAGAGGGAGGGAGTGGAAGTATGGATGGAAGGGAGGGGAGGGAAGGGGGAGGAGGAGGGGAGGAGATGGAAATTTTTAATAATAATAAAAAAATTCAAAAAAAGAACCCTTCCCTGATTAAAACATAATCCAAGCCATCTTCTAAATCATGATTCTTGTAAGGTCTCAGATTCAGGGTTCAAGAGGAACAATAGGTCAGACTGTCCTTCTGACTAAAATATTTATTAGAAAGTTATGGTATGGGAAAACTTGGGATAATTTTGAGTTTGACAGACCTCAAAAACAGAGCTTTTCTCAAATCAGGTGGGGTTAGCTAGGGAGGGGAATGTTAGGGTCCTGGAAAACTAGATAGCCATCAAAGCCAACCTGAAACAATTACTTCTGGTTCTTGTCTTATGAATTCAAATACTGATATTTATGAACCACAAAGGGTGAGTTTTAGAAGTTACAGAGTCAGAGTTTGAGAACTAGAGGAAGGGGTGGAACAAACAAGAGTCTTTGGTTAGTAGGTTGGTGCATTGGTAAGAGTATGAAGACCTGAATTCAAATATTCAACACCTGTGTAAAAGCTGGGTATGGGATACAACCTCTCTGTCCAGTCAGATCCTGTACATTCTTCTCAACGGTCTAGTAGGCTGAGTTCTTCTGTTCTCCTCCTCCTTGCACTCTCCATCCTTGATAGAGCCTGAGTCTCAGATCCTGTGCCCTGATCTAGCCTGACCACTCTATCAATGTCACAACTGACCTCTAGGCTTTTACCAGGCCCCGCTCTGCCTGCCTGTGACCCACAGACCTTTCTTACTCCACATTCCAAACTCTCCAGTCAGCCAGATTTTGCACATCCTTCTCCAGAGTCTTGCCATGTAAATATAATGATCTTTCCTTCCACACACCCTTCTCAACTCCCAGATCTATTCTTAAAATCTAGGTTAGTACCAGGATACACATACTGTATTCCAACTCAGTTTCCTGTGTCCACTGGATTTCATTCCACCAAAGTGTATTTATCCTTTAGACTCAACCTGGCTTGCACATCCTCTTTTCTTCCCCAGTTTGCTTTTTTATAGGACAAAGAACTAGTAAAGAAATCCACATGCTCAAATCTCCTCACAAAAATACAAACGGTATGAGAGATGAAGGCACTATTCCTGCCCACCCAGTCCCCCAAAACCCCACCACTCCTGTAGAAAATTTTGTCAATGAAAGTTAATTAGATGAACCCCACAACCCAGATTTTGAATGAACAATTATAAACATCATAAAATAATTCATATAATTTAAAGAATACATAAAGAAGTAGCTCAATGAACTCAAAGAGGAAAAAAATTAAAAGAGAATAAACACTTGAGTAATACCCAAGAAAACACAGACATGGATTGATGGAAATGACAAAGGCAATCCAGTATTTGAAAATGGAATTAAATGAAGAGATAGAAACATTGAAGAAGAGTGAAGATGGAATTGAAAAACCTGATAATCCGATGAGAAAACTAAAGTGAAAGCTTTATAAATAGAATCAGTCGACCAGAAGACAGATTATCAAAACTTGAAGTAGATAATCTGTATATAATAAGCAAAGAACATGAAAATAATTGACATCAAAGTAACAACTAATCCAATAAAAAATTAAAAAGACCTAAACAGAGAAGTCTCAACAGATGAATCTCAAATGGCTGAAAGACAGTTAAGGAAATGCTCAACATCCTTAGCCATCAGAGAAATACAAATCAAAACAACTCTGAGATTCCATCTTACACCTGTCAAAAACACTGATGAAAACTTATGCTGGAGATGATGTGGGGTAAGGGGAACGCTCCTCCATTGCTGGAGGGAGTGCAAACTTGTACAGCCCCTTTGGAAATCTGTATGGAGATTTCTCAGAAAATTAGGAGAAAAATATGCCTCAAGACCCAGTAATACTGCTCTTGGGTATATACCCAAAAGATGCTCAGTCATACCACAAGGACATGTGCTCAACTATGTTCATAGCAGTATTATATGTAATAGCCAAAATCTGGAAATAACCTAGATGCCCCTCAACTGAAGAATGGATAAAGAAAATGTGGTACATTTACACAATGGAGTACTACACAGAGGTAAAAAAATAATGACATCTTGAAATATACAGGCAAATGAATGGATCTAGAAAAAACCATATTGAGTAAGGTAACCCATACCCAGAAAGACAAATACAATATGTACTCACTCATAAGTGTTTTTTTTTTTACATAAAAGAAAAACCAGCCAACAGTCTACAACCCCAGACAACCTAGACAGCAAAAAGGACCCTAAGAGAGACATACATGGATCTACATAGGAAGGTGGGAAAGACAAGATCTCCTGAGTAAATTGGGACTGTGAGGGTCACAGGAGAGAGTAGAAGGGAAGAGGGGAGGTGAGTGAAGAAAGATATATAGCTCACTAAAAACAATAAAACATATGAAAAATAAAAAAGTACAGGAAAGGAGCATACAGAAAATGTGGGACACCGTAAAAAGACCAAATCTTCAAATTACAGTCACAGATGAAGAAGGATCCCAGGTCAATGGCATAGGTCAAGTCTTCAACAAGGTCGCAAAAGAAAACTTCCAAAGGCTAAGGAAATACACACTCATACAAATTCAAGAAGCACAAAGATTAGCAAACAGACAAGACCAGAAAAGAAAATTCCCGTGGCATATCATAGTTAAAACATTTACATATACAGGACAAAGAAAGTGTGTTGAGAGCTGCAAGAGAAAAAGCACAATTCACATATAAAGGAAAACCCATAAGAATAACAGTTTATTTCTTAGTGGAAATTTCAAAATCCAGAAAAGTCTGGAGCAATGTATTCCAAGTCCTAAAAGATCATGTTGGCCGACCTAGACTAATATATCAAGCAAACCTACCTGCCATAGTTGAAGGAAAAATAAAACTTCCCATGATCTAAGTACCCTAAAAATTTATATCGAACAAACCAAACCAAAAGAAAATATAGGAAGCAATATTTCAGGCTGAAGGGAGGAATGGACATATTCAAGAGGCTATAAAAATGAATATAAAAAAATAATTACGAAAACGTAAAGTACCATTGCGAACATAATACTACTAGAAATGACAACACAATGACTACAGCCAACACACAGACATTTCAATATAACTTTAAATATCAAGGACCTTGATTCTCTAATCCAAATACACAGTCTGGCTGAATGGATCAAGAAACAAAAACCATCTATCTGTTGTCTAAAAAAACAAATCATTGCTGGGCAGTGGTGGTATACGCCTTTAATCCCAGCACTTAGGAGGCAGAGGCAGGCGGATCTCTGTGAGTTCGAGACCAGCCTGGTGTACAAGAGCTAGTTCTAGGACAGTATTCAAAGCTACAGAGAAAGCCTGTCTCAAAAAAAACAACCCCCCCAAAACAAATCACTGTTTTAATAATAGGCACCCCATTAGAGCAAAAGGATGGACAAAAGTGTTCCAATCAAATGGAACCAGAAAGTAGGTGTCACTATCCTAATATCTGACAAAATAGACTTCAGATTAAAAATAATAGGATTAGATAAAGAAAAACACTTTATTCTAATCAAGGAACCTTTACCTAAGATGACATTACTATCCTAAGTATATGTTCACCAAACTCTGGTACACCCAGTTTCATAAAAAAATGTACTACTGGATTTAAAGGCACAGACTAATATCATCCTATTAGTAGGTAGTGATTTCAACACCCCACTTTTTCCAATAGGTAGCTCATCTGGTCAGAAAAAATAAGCAGAAACATCAAAAACATCATAACTGAGTGACATAGTACATTAAATGGGCTTCACAGATATCTACAGAACATTATACCCCAAATCAAAGAATACACATTCAGCAGCACCTGAAATAATCTCTAAAACAGACACCATTCTGGAACACAAAACAAATCTTCACAATTTCAGAGAGACTGAAATAATTTCTTGTATCCTATCTTTCCACAAAGCCATAAAACTTAAAATTGACATAAAACAAATCTCTAATAAATACACAAATTTATGGAGATTAAACAACTCATTGCTGAATGATGAATGTGTCAAAGAACAAATCAAGAAAGAAATAAGAAATTTCTTGGACTAAATGGAAATGCAAGAACACACCAAAACTTCTGCAACATCCTGAAAGCAGTTTTATGAGGGAAATTTATAGCTCTGAATACCTTTTCTAAAAAAAAAAAACCAGAAAGAGTACAAATAAATAATGATACAACTAAAAAGATTTGAAAAACAAGAACAAACCAAATCTGAACCCATTTGATAGCAAGCAGTAATAAAAATTAGAGCTGAAATCAGTGAAATAGAAACAAAGAAACAATGCAAAGAATTCATAAATATAACAATTGAGAAGACAGACAAGATTAACAGGTCACTGACCCAACTAACCAAAAGAAAGGAAGAGAGTACCCAAATTAATAGAATCAGAAATGAACAGGGAAATATTACAATGGACACTAAAGAAATTCGGAGTATTATAAGTGAATACTTTTAGGTTTCCCATTACGCTGGAAAACCTAAAAGAAATGGATGACTTTTTATACTCCGTCAACCCACCAAATTACATCAAGAAGTAGTCAATAACCTAAGCAGACCCATAACAAATGAGTAGAATAAAATAGCAATAAAAAGCCTTTTAATTAAAAAGAAGTCCAGGGCTAGATGGATTCACAGGATAATTTTACCTGATGTTCAAAGAAGATCTACAGCCAATCCTTTTAAACTATTTAAAACAGATAAACAAACACACAACAAAAAACCAGAAGGCACACTCACAAACTCCTTCTGTGAAACCAGTTTCACAACACTAACAACAATAAAGAGAAAACTACAGGCCAGTGTACCTGACGAACATAGATTAAAAAATGCTCAATAAAATAATTGTAAACTGAATACAGACATGTAAAAAAGATTATACACCATGACCAAGATGCAGAAATGATTCAACATTCACAAGTAAATAATTGTAACAAACCATATAAAAGGAATTAAAGACAAAAATCACACGATCATCTCAATAGATGTAGAATTAGCCTTTGACAAAATCCAACATGCCTTCACAATAAAAGTCTGAGAGAGATTAGAACTAGGGGAAATACCCTTCAATATGATAAAAGGTATAGATGTGAAACCCACAACCAACATCATCCCAAATGGAGAAAAACTTGAAGAAATCCCACTGAAGTCAGGAATGAGACAGATTTGTGAATTGTCCTCACTCCTTTTCAATATCATGCTTGAAGCATTAGCTAGAACAATAAGATAGAAGAAAATAAAAGGACATAAAAAGGAAAAGAAGTCAAATTATTCCTATTTGCTGTTGACATGATATTATCCATAAGAGATCTCAAAAGTTCTACCAGAAAACTCCTAGAGACAATAAAAATAATTCAGCCATGTGGCAGGATACAGAACCAACTTGCACAATTCAACAGCTTCTCTGTATACTAACAACAAACATACAACAAAGAGATCATAGAGACATTACCATTCACAATACCCTCAAAGAAAATAAAATATCTAGAAACAAACCTAAAGAAGGAGGTGAAGAACCTTGACAATGAAAACTTGAAATATCTGAAGAAAGAGATAAAGACACTAGAAAAATGGAAAGATGCCCTATGCTCATGGATTGGTAAAATTAATTTTGTGAAAATGATCATTTTGTGTTAAAAGTCATTAACAGATTCAGTGCAATCCTAATTCAAAATCCCCATCTTATTCTCCACAGAAATAGGAACACTATCCTAAAATTCATATGGAACCACAAAAGACACTGAATAGCCATAGTAATAAAAACAATACAGGACTGCCACAAGTACATACATGAAGACCAAGGGAACAAAATCAAAGACCCAAAATGAGTACATACAACTACAGCCTATAAAGACTATAAAGACTTTTATAGACTTTATAATCAATAAAGATGCCAAAAACATATACTGGAGAGAAAAAAAAAGCATCTTCAATAAATGGTGCCAGAAAAACTGGATGTCCACATGAAGAAGAATAAAATTAGACCCATATACCCTAACTGTTGTTATAGAGCATTCATCCAGTAAATGATGGAATCAGATGAAGAGATCTACAACTAAGCACCAGGCCAGAGTCTGGGAATCCAGTTGAAGATAAAGAGGAGGGAATATATGAGCAAGAGAGGTCAAGATCATGATGGTGGAAAAATCTACAGAGACAGCTGAACCAAACTCTTGGAAACTCATAAACTCTAGACTGACAGCTGTGGAGTCTCCAAGGGACCAAACTAGGTCCTATGCATGTGGAAGACAGTTGTGTAGCTTGGTTTTTTTGTGGGGCCCCTGGCAGTAAGACCAGGATATATCTCTGGTGCATAAGCTAGCTAGCTTGTTGGAGCCATTCCCTATGATGGGATACCATGCTTAGCCTTAAAGCAGTGGGGGAGTGGCTTGGCCCTGTCTCAACTTAATGGACCAGGCTTTGTTGACTTCCCATTGGAGCCCTTACCCTTTGGGAGGAGTGGATGGGAGGTGAACTGGTGGAGAGACAAGGAGGGGTGGGAGGGAGAAATGTGGTTGGGGTGTAAAATGAAATTTAAAAAATAAGTAAAAAATCATAAAAAGAAAAAAGATTAGGCTCATATTTATCACCTTGCATAAAACTATCTCCAAGTGGATCAAAGATACAGAGGTGGAACTTGAAACATTGAAACTTATAGAAAAAAACATAGGCGGCACATTGTATCATATAGGTAAGAATAAGAAAAAAGGGGAAAAAAAAAGAAAAACTTTCTAAATAGGACTTCATTTGTCCAACAATTATGGCAACGATTGATAAGTGGGACTTTATAAAACTAAAATAGTTTTGTACAGCTAAAGAAACAATCTATCAAGTGAAGTGGAAGCCCACAGAATGGAAAAGAATGTTTCCAACTGTATATCTGAGGCAAGAAAGCAAATGACCATTCAAAAAATGAGAACAGAGAATTCTCAAAATAATAAAATGACTAAAAATAACTCAAAAATGTTCATCATCTGTGGCAATTGCGGAGACTCAAATCAGAACGACTTTGATTGTTGTATACATGTTTTTAACAACAATGATAAAAGAGACCATGAGTTTGAAAAAGAGCAAGGAGGGATATATGGAAGGGTTTAGATGAAAACGAGGGAAACTGGAAATGATTTATAATTTCAAAGATAAAAGGAAAAAACAGAAAACAAAACAACTACCAACTTTGAGATTTCATCTTATCCTAGTCAACATGGCAAAGATCAACAAAACAACTTGCAACAAATGCTAGGTAGTGGGAATACGGGGGGCGGGGGAGGGAAGGAATCCATTTGCTTTTGGTGGGATTGCAAATTCCAGCCACTTTGGAAATCAGTGTGGAGAATCCTCAAAAATTAAAAAATCTATCTATATGATACAACTGTGTCTTGCCTTGTCATATGTCTGAAGGACTTGACATCCTACTCCACAAGGTCAACTGTGTTCATTGCTGCTGTGTTCACAATAGCTAGGGAATAGAAACAATCTAAATATCCTTCAGTCAACAAATAGATAATAAAAATGTGGTACATATACAATATGGGATACTTTTCAGCTCTAATGAAAAATGAAATAATAAAACTTTCAGGTAAATGGATGGAGCTAGAAAATATCGTATCAAGCAAGATATGACCCATAAAGATGGGCGGTGGTGGCACACGCCTTTAATCCCAGCACTCGGGAGCCAGAGGCAGGTGGATCTCTTTGATCTCAAGGCCATCCTTGTCTACAGAGTGAGTTCGAGGACAGACTCCAAAGCTACAGAGAAACCCTGTCTTCAAAACTCAAACCAAACCAAACCAAAAAACAAAAACAGAACAAAACAAAAAACAAAAACAAAACAAAACAAAAGAATGAAAGGAAGAAAGAAAAAAAGGAAGACCCATAAAGACAAGCAACATTTGTTCTCTCTCATCTGAGGTTCCTAGTTTCAAATCCAAATCTTCAGATTGAGTATATAATTTGAAGTACTGCTGAACCAGCAAAATAAAACAGCTCTCTCTCTCTCTCTCTCTCTCTCTCTCTCTCTCTCTCTCTCTCTCTCTGTGTGTGTGTGTGTGTGTGTGTGTGTATGTGTGTGTTTGTATATGTGTGTGTCTCTCTGTGTGTGTAGCAATAGAGAAGGGGATAACAAACAAGGCATAGGTGACCTAAAGGAGGAAATGAGAAAAATGGGTGGGGGTTTTAACTAAGGAGGTGGGAAGGAGATAAATACAGAAAAAAGTAAAATAACAGCATTGATGCCTGAAAAAGTCACAAGGAATCATACTATTAACTATCTACCAAAAATACCTATAAAATACATGTCAGTGTATAAATACACATGTATAGTTTAAATGAAAATTTCCTATCTGGGCTGGCAGTGCTTCCTCCAAATTATAGACCATCTAATAAAAACCCTAACAAAAGGTACAAGAAACTGAAAAGCCCCCTTCAAATCAAGGTTGTTCAAGAGATTCCCAAAACATTGTGTGCTATTTCTATTGCTCTTGGTTGTTCTCCACACCCTTAGAGGTAGAAGATAATTCCCTATTGCTAAAGATACCATGCACTTCAGACACAAGGCCAGAATATCTGAGCTAGATCTGACCTGAAAGATTCCTTCCTGAGAACTAGCTTTCATGTTAGCAGATGGAACTATGCAAGCTTCCGAAGGATAGAAACAACAACAGTCCTACCTAGTTGTGATCCCTATGGATCACAACAACAACCTGTGTGCCATGAAGGCTGCAGTTGTGTCACAAATACCTTGCTTGGCAATAACCAATAGCTCTCCATTTGAAGTTAAGAATTGCTCAACAAGAGAAAAATAATGACTGGTACTGGAAACCTAGCTAACTACTCAGTGCTAATGAAGTTATGGATCTAGGAGGAGAAACTACAACTGACACTTTACTAAACCAGCACAATCTCTAACTACATTGTAAATATTTATCCTTATACCCATGGATAAGTGTAGTCTTACTCCTCATCAAGAAAACTCTTTGCAACAGTCTGAGACAAATACAGAAAACCACAGCAAATCAAAATGCAGTATTGTGGAGCCCAGTACCAAAAGATTCATCTGCAATACAACTCCTGCACCTAAGGCTGAGAGACCATTGCATAAGAGGGGACAGAAAAACTGTAAAATCTAAAGAAACAAGGAGTTTGCTGTGAGATTGTGTCTATTAGGAAAATATACTTAGAAAGTCTTACCAACGCCCCTGCCTACACATGACCTGAACAAGAACAACAAAATGCATGCTAATGAGAAAGAGAGAAGTCCTTGACTCTACACATAGAACTATAAGCAACTATAGAATATTGATAGCAGGAGAAATAGTCTTACTCAGGGAAGAGCACACTAGTTGGTTATCTGATACCAAATGGGTAGTCCTGAAGTCCTGAAAACCTACATAAGAGTAACAATATAGACTGAAAATCTTAAAGTGATGTATTTATGTATTTTTTGTAAACTATGTATTTAGGAACACACACATATATACACACATACACACACACGTTCAATATCCTTAGTAATCAGAGAAATGCAAATCAAAACAACTCCGAGATTCCATCTAACACCTGTAAGAATGGCCAAGATCAAAAACACTGATGACAACTTATGCTAGAGAGGTTGTGGGGGGAAAAGAAACACTTCTGCATTGCTGGTGGGAATGCAAGCTGGTACAGCACCTTTGGATGTCAGTGTGGCTATTTCTCAGAAAATTAGGAAACAACCTTTCTCAAGACCCAGTAATACCACTTTTGGGAATATATCCAAAGGATGCTCAATCGTGCCACAAGGACATGTGCTCTACTATGTTCATAGCATCTTTGTTTGTCATAGCCGGAACCTGGAAACAACCTAAATGCTCCTCGACCAAAGAATGGATAAGGAAAATGTGGTACATTTACACAATGGAGTACTACACAGCAGAAAAAAATAACGACATCTTGAACTTTGCAGGAAAATGGATGGAGCTAGAAAACATTATTTTGAGTGAGGTAACCCAGACACAGAAAAACAATTATAACACATACTCACTCATAGGTGGTTTTTAAACATGGCAAAGAAAGCCAGCCTCCAAACCACATCCCAGAGAACTTAGACAACAAGGAGGACACTAAGAGAGATTTACAAGGGAAGTAGAAAAAGACAAGATCTCCTGAGTAAATTGGGAACATGGGGACCTTGGGAGAGGGTTGAAGAGGAGGGGGGTGAGGCAGGGAGGGGAGCAGAGAAAAATGTAGAGCTCAATAAATATCAATAAAAAGTCATAAAAATGAATAAAATACTGATGTGGTGCAATATGGATGGACTTTGGCAACATTGTTGTAAGGGAAGGAAGCCAGAATGTCAAGCACCGTATGAAAATCTCTAGTAGTAAGTCCTAGGGATTAATAAAGGTCAAGGAATAGGAGGAGAAATGGAGTGGGCCGCATTTGAGTGTGAGGTTTTCTTCTGTGGTAAGTAAAATATTTTGGAATTTGCTAAAGATGGTTGTTACACAACTTTATTAATATACTAAATGTCACTGAATTACACAACTTAAAATCATTAATTTTATGTTATATAAATTTCACTTCAATGAAATTAAGTTCTACAGATGTGTAATTAAGTATTCGTAAAACAAATGTAATAAACTTAATGCCTATTGCTTCCCAAGGACTTATTAGCTGTGCTCTGGAGCTCACTTTGGTCTATTGTATGTATAATGGATATGACATAGAATTAGGTGCTAATGTGCATTCCTTCCCAACTTTCCAATGGAGCTGGGAACTTGAAATTGGCAACAGTAGAAGAATGCCTTTTTATAATGGAAATGTTACAAGCCTGGCATTTCCTTTGTTTGCAAGTTGATAGTTAAACATTTATACCATTGACTTTAATCTTGCAGTTTTTTTTTCTGTTCCTCCTTGATTCTGGCTGTGATTCCCTACTCAGTAGGAAATAGCCAAAAGTAACAGAACAGACTAAAAACTACAGAGATAAAAATAAACTTATAAGATAGGAGCCATACCTTATCAGAGAATAGCCTTTCCTTTGTCAGCCTTTGATATACAGTGTAAACAAAATCCTGTCAGCCAGACCTTCCTCCCTGTTGCCTTAGGTGTACAATCAACCCTTGTTAGGTGGCTCTAACTCTCAGAAAGAGAGACTTGTGATAGTTGCTTCTTTCTTTATGCAAGCATTGGTGTTTTTAACATGAAAAATTAAGTATTTTAACAGAGTTTGAGAGATCAGGCTTGAAAGTGAATTTCAAAGAGAAAGATAAAGTTAGTTTCTGTTAAGTTTCAAATGCAGGACTTATCAAAGCAGACCTGGCCTCCAGGTTCCCCCAGCATCCCTCAGTCCCTACCTGCTACTGGGTATGGCTACTATATCCCATCCTCTACCCTTCACTCTCCAGTCCAGGGTTTGAGCTTCTTCCAGAGGCTCTTCCCTATATAATGTAGATAGTTTGGTTACCAGTCCTTTTTATTCCTTTGGCATCCTGGCTACTACACCTGGCTTCCCTCTCCCCTACTCTACTCCCCACATGCCCCAGCTCAGTCCACTCTGAACTCTCCCAGATGTTCCTGCCTCTACCTATGCTCTTCCATCATATCTATAATAAACTTTCTCCTCCACAATACCTAGGAACAGTCATGCTTCTCTCTGCAAACTGAGAGTAGTTTCCTGGTCATCTTTGATAAATGACAGATATGAACTAACTCAGTTGAGTTAACCTTTAGGAGACAGAGATACGTGACCTCTGGGTTAAACACTGTCTCTGTTATGGGAAACTGGCACCATTGAAGGGGAGGCTTGGGGCTTCAGTATACATGCCTGGATGTACCAGGAGAAACAGTGAACACATGCAAGCACCTGGTTTAACTAATGAGCTCTGATAATGGAGGTTATAAAGTATGGCAGTCTGTATCTGAGTTTTACCTTGAGATAGTGTGAGAAGCTTTCTGCTATCTTCTAAGTTCCCAGCCTAAGAACCAATTAATTCTAATTTACTATCCTTCTGGTATTACTAGCAGTCCCTTTCTGATTAATTGCTAAAGACACCTGTTTTCTTGCAATTAGTGACTTTCTCTGTAATCTCTTCTGAAACGTATTTAATGATAGCTGCCTAGTTACCCATTGACGTTAGAACTCACTCCCCTCCTTAGGGTCTACATTGACTGGTCAGGGCAAGATCGTAAAATTTCTTTGTTCAGACCTAATACTTGGTGCCCGTATTATAAAAAGTGAGTTCAGAAACGGGCCTTTGGCCACAGCCTAACAAACACCGCCTCTGGCTGTGGTCTCAGTTAGCTGATAATCTTCTGTGCCCTGCGGTGGTTTTTTTACTTTTTACTTTTTTTGTTTTTAAGTTTGCTTCTGGTTTTCCTGGGATCTGGCTACTGGAATAAAGTTTGCTTCTGGTTTATTAGACTTGGTGGTGTTCCCATCTTTGCGCGACCCCCCTGGACCCAACAATGTCTTTTTGTTTCATTTTATTTTATTCAGTTTCTGCCCTACATATCCTTCAATGAATGTATCAAAGACAATGAATTCTCTAAGCACGTCTCTTCTACCTATCAATTCAACAACCCCCTCCTTCCTGTAGACACTAATATAAATGCATTTCTTTGAGACAAATAATTTGTCTCATTTTTCCAAGCCCAGACTTGCAAAATACCACCATATTCTTCTGGTTGGTTTTTTATAAATGCTTCAGGTAAAGCAGAGGTGGTGGGAAGTTATATCTCTAGGGCTGGGTGGCCCTGTGTACCTGACTGACTGTATTTAAATTATACCTACTCTTATCTTTAAAGCTTGATAAGGAAGTACAGAATGGCATGCTATCTAACTTTATTTTATCTTTAAAACTCTGTGTGGAAATAAAGATAAGGGGATGCAATATGCTCTTTCAGGTGTCCAGGGAGGAAAATTAACCACCTGAGCACGGGGGCTATACCATCCTGGAAAATGGCAACATCTAGCACAGCAGTGTCCACAATGGCTACTACAGAAAGGTGAATCTGGAAAAAGGAGCATTCCAGATTTATAAGGGGGGAACTCAGAATAATGTGTACCACAGATTTTGTTAAGTAAAAAGATAGCATATGGGGTTCTGTTCTTGCCAGAGGCCAAAAGTGTTAGAAATATTTAGGGGTACTGACTTACATTTTTGTTTTTTGTTTATTAGCCAGAACCATGTGGTTCTGTAAAACGACTTCCATTTTGGTTGAACTGTGAAAATTCACATAACTTCAGTAATTTGGTTTCCAGGACTAAGGTAAACTAGAGTTTCCTGGTAATAAAGTAATAAACGTGGTGAATTTCCAAATTGACTGACTTCATAATCGTCCTTTGAGTCAAAAGCCTGGCAGCTTAAAAAAAAGGCCTTGTAGGCTTTTGTCTCCCCCCCAACAGGCCTGTGCTGGTGGACTGGCTCAACAAGTTCAAGGCTGGATCAGGACCTGTTACACTACAATTCTGGGCCAATCGACTGTCCTATTTTCTTCAACTGACCAACCCTAAATTAGGGGAGGAAGACTATTTAGAGGCTTTAGAAAACTTTAATCCCTCAAGAAGAGATTGGAATTTTTGTCTTTCTGAGTCCCCGCTCTACTTTGTAGAGGGTCTTTCCCCCCTCCTGTGTGCATGCATTTCTTCACCCCCAATAAACACCATTCTCCAACTGCTGATTCTGTCTACTATGTCTGAGGTGTTTTTAACTGTTCTCTCTGCTACCTGTTTTGAATTTTCCTACTTTTTAATTCTTTAACTGGCAGAGAAAAGAACCTGATTAAGACACCCCAAAGCATGCACACCCCCACCAATATGAGTGATTATTGCTTGGGAACATGGTTACCCCAAATTTATGAAGTTTTTATAACAGGACAAAGAAGGTCATAGAGGCAATTTTCAAATACATTGGTTGAAACATAAAATAGGCAGTGAAAGCAAAATGGAGAAATCTCAGCTGTAGGTCTCTTGATGCTACCTGGTAACTCAACCTTTTGATTGGTAGAAGCTAGTTTTTGTTAACACATTCCAATGGGTCTGGCATAGAGGTGGGAAAGGCTATTTAGGGGGCTAAAGATAGCCCAAGGTAAATTGTAAAATTAGGTTGTGAACCTGAAACATTTCACACTCTCCACAGTCATTGAAATAATAATCAGTTAATGAGCCTTTCAGGTTTTATTTTGAGGGCATAGCTTCTAGGAAGTTTTTCCCCCCTACAATTATTAGGGACTCTATTCCCTAGAGGGGTTACTCATTGAGGTAAGAGAGCCTTTGTTGTTTTTAAGGACCCCCCCAACCTCTTTCTCCTGTATCAGTTTGACTATAGTGTAAGTAAAAACATCAAAAGGTTTTGTAATCAGAATGCACAGAACGTATGCTTCCCTACTCTGGTTATCTAGACTGTTTAAGCAAGGCACTCCAAGGAATTGGAATTTCCCCAGATCACCTTGCTGGAGAGACTGGAGCATAAACAATTATGGGTCATTGATGAGGACTACACCTTGACTAGGATAACTAAAGCAGGAAGATCATGAGTTTGTAGCCTGGGTTTCATGTTGAGACTTTGTCTCAAAGCCGACAACACAAGTGGAGTCACTTGTGTCAGCTCTTCCAAAAGCAACTAAAGCCAAATGATTGTGGAATGTGATTCTGGGACTGGGCAAGACAGTGCTGGTGTCCCTCCATCTACAGGGTTTCTCTGTCTAACAGTCCTGGCTGTCCCGGAACTCACTCTGTAGACCAGGCTGGCCTCATGAACTCACTAAGATCTGCTTGCCTCTGCCTCCCAAGTGCTGGAATTAAAGGCTTGTGCCACCAATGCCCCACCATCTTGTATTCTTGACGACACCTTTTCAGGTTTAACTAGAATTTGATCTCCTTGATGGAGAATCCCATGGAAAATTACCCACCTCTATTCTAGGACCCTAGACCAAGATGTCCCTACTAACTTAGCTTCTGTCAAACTGCTTGCTTGTATAACTGCCACCCCCAAAGTGTCTGGAAAAAAAGACTTTCCATTTGCTATCAATTGTGTCATCCCTTGTAGGCTCTCTGTAACGGTTCTTATGTATGGTTACTTAACACTGAATGTCTTCTGCTTGTATTTTGTTTTTGATATTTATTTTAGGCACAGACATACTTTTGGAAATTTTCACTCCAGTAAGAAGATTTCCTCACCACTCAGAAACAAATGAACAGTGTATGTGCTACACAGGCACCACCCCAGGACACAACAGAAATATTTTTATCCCCAAAGTAAGAACAAGCACATCTCACACACCAAAAAGAGATGGGCCTCCTAAGGAGAATATAGGCTAAACGTGGCCGTTGAACTCAAGGGAAACATGTTTTATTTTCCCAAACAGACAATAAAAATTAAAATAAAATAATTGTTAAGTGATATCATAACTTAGTCTAGAAAATAGCTACTGTCATTACTATGCCTGAAGAGAAAAGGATTAAAGTTAACAATATAGTGCATACTTGATTGTTTTGACATCTCAAGTCATGGCACCATTTCTTTCATATTCCTATCAAACGAAGATTTTCAGATCTCTAAGCTCAAGATCTCTCATATTTTCCTTAGATCAGGCAGACAGATTTATTGATCCCTTATAGGCAGGATCAACATTCAGCCTGAACAAGCTTTAGAAAATGGATCTTTGATTATTGCCAATTCCTAAAATTAAAGGATCAAAATCTCACAAGGGGAAATAGAGGGAAGATAAAAAGCCAAGAAAAATTAATGGACTATGAGAAAACAAAGACGTCTCTTACCTTGGGATCTAGTTTGACTTTTCTAATGATTGAGAAATAAAAAACTTCAATATAACTGAAAAAGCCAAAATTAACTATACATAAAATCTGTTTTCCTGAAGATTTCAAACAGGATAAAAACATTAACAAATAAACTATATTTACTTAGGGCCAGAATGTTTTTAATTTTGAACTTGTCTAATTATAACTTCTCTTCTCATTTGAAGAATGTACCTCATAAGAATACAATTTCATTTACATAACTGAAAGTTAATTCTTAAGATAAAAATAAGTAAATGAGCTTATATGTGTTTAACTTTTATATATTTTTTTAAAAAGGTAAACTTAGCTTAATCTTAAACCTTGGTGTAAATGTTACCCTTTGAGAAATGTAACTTAGCCTTAGGATGGTGTATATAGTCACTGTAAAGACACCTAAGAGTGGTATTCTCTTGGGAATCTGACATCCTTGTCTGGAGGTTGGGACATGTTACTGTCCTTTTCTTATGTCTCAAGTCTCAATACTTGATAAGCTCATTAATTTTGTTTTACTCTGGCTCATTCTGAAGTCTTTTGTGTAGTGTAGTTAAGGATCCAACTTTACCTAAGTAAGGTTAAGGGAACTCATCAGGATGCTGGTGACTGCCTTGTGCTATTACTCCTGACATCCCCAGTTTTTGCTAAACTGTACATAAATTCACTTTTCAACTTCTACATATAATATTTCATTTCCCCTTAATGCAGGTGAATTTTCATATCCAGAGCCAGACCTTTTGGCTAGGTGCTACAATAGTATATGCCAAACTTTGTCATCTTCCTTCCTCTTTCATGGTGTTTGTTGACCTTGTACAATATTGCATGGTTACTTTCATGCTTTCTTTGCTTAGGGCTCTATATTCCTATCTCAGTGTAAGTTTCTCTTTGTGATAGCTTTCATGGGCCTTACTGGCCCTATGATTGGCTCTCTTCTGTGCTATCAACAATAGTCTCTGCCATTCATCTGATCTGCAATAAAAAGTCATTTGAACCCTTTGTTCCTGGAAAATGACTATAGTAAGAAACAATCCACTTCTCCTTTTGTGTTTTGATAAAGTGCCTACTGCAGAGTCCCCTATGACTTAGATGTGACATCTCCCTTTATTACTAGCAATAGGCCAATCACAGGATCTTCCAGTCCACATTCTTTGCCTCATAGATTAGCTGAACTGTTCATTTTTCAAGAACAGTAGAAACACACTCTTGGTTAACTTGTCCAAATATTGGTTAAATTTTTTCCTCTAGAATTCTGAAGTTTGACTTACTACTCTCTGAAGCATTATAGAAAGCCCTCTTAAGGATCCCTAGGAATCTGCTGGCTTTGGGAAAAAAGCCAGTTCCCAGATGATCCCACTGCCCCTTATCAGGCACTTTGGAAAATGTCTGGTCGAGGCTTCCCCTAGGAAAAAAATCCTATTCTTCATAGCCTTTAAGCTATTAAAAACCCTTATAGCGGGATTGTTCTCGCTTTTCCAGCAATCCCCTTCCCCTGTAATAAAATTTTCTCATTCTGGATTTGTTTTCATTTGATATGCCAAATTACCAAACTATTTGTCCTTCTCCTGATTTGCAATTTTTTTGAGATGGGGTCTTACAATGTAATTTTGGCTGTCTTGTAACTTAATCTATAAACCAGGCTGGCCTCAAACTCTTAGAGATCAAGCTGTCTCTGCCTCTCAAGTGCTGGGATTAAAGGCCTCTGCCATGACCACTAGTTTTTTTTTTTAAATATCATTGATTGTGGCAGTTTCATCTTTGTGTTTTTAGCATGTCTTAATCTCCATGTGTCTCTGACTGTTCTCTTTGATCATTTAGTCAGCTGCTTTTTCTAGTTTAGTCTCTAGGTCTGTGGTATCTCTGTCTACCCCATTTCCCATATTCTTTTCACCTACTTGTCTCCTTGAGGCCAAATTCCTGTGGCATGTTGCTCCCAAGAGACCTGCATGGAGAGGAGGTTCTTTTCCCAAGGCTGATAGGCTGCTAACTTACGGCTTCAGCTCAGGGTTTGGTTCTTTGTGTGAGAGGGGACCGAATTTATCCTCAGAGCAGGGCGAAAAAAAAAACTGACTTAATTTTTATGAAAGGTTTCATTGCGATGTGCTTATGTTTTATTGTGATTCTTAGGTTTAAAAATTATCAAGAAGTTCAAGTACACACCTTAACAAGTGTCCTATAAACCTAACTGATCTAATTCAAACAACTCAAAGTTCAGGCAATAAAGATATCATAACAGAATTTGAGCCCACCTGGTCCTGGGCTTTCTTTGAGCCATGATTGCAATTCAGAATAATAGCTCCAAAGAAAATGACCTGATATAAATACACATTTACATTTTTCTAGTTAGTCTGGCAACACAAGTCAGAATAACCCAATCTGGAGATCTCCTAAACATGTGAAGATTTGGAAGAGTTTGAGTAGCCAAGTGTACTATCTACTGGCCAGTATTCCTGCAACCAGGCTGTTCTCCGATCCTGTAAATGCATTCTGTGTGTTTCTTTTCCTGTATGACATTTTCTTAGTGTGTGTAGATGCAATATGTAGAGAAACACCATCACCAGCAACTTGAAAGTTAAGCTTTCTGTAAGCAGTAAAAATCAGAAGGGAGTGCCCCATTAATTTTGCTCAACATCACACACATGCCCCCTACATAAGAAAAAAGACTTAAAGTTTTGTGATGTTTCATTGGATGTTTTTGTTGAGCTAATGTTTTGTTGATCTTCCTTTTAGAGGTGGTTTCTATCTGTGAACTCCTAGCAGGTCTGATTGGCTATGTTATTAAACCGTCCCAGTTTACAGTTTAACTTAAAATATCACTATTGGCAAAAGTGAACACTTGGACACTTCCTCAGTGCAAATACTCATACTTTCATGTATCTTGAGGAATTAACTTCAGTTGTTAAGCATGTTTATAGAGGTATCAGGGAGAATTTCAAGGACTTTTCAGAACTTTCCAAAGGCAGGAGTGAATCAGTCCAAATTCCAAGCTTCCAACCAGCAAGGGTGCAGAACATAGTATTATTCCAGGCCCTATGTAGGTCCCTGGGGGATGGAAAAGAGTGTCATCTAGTGCTGTTCAAAGAGAGGTCTGTTCAATTCTCCCATGTTTGTGTAGCTTCCAAACAAGGTCTAGGAAGAAACTTAGCAAAAAAATGTTGTTTATTTTTATTTTATATGTATATTTGAGGGCCTGCATATATGTATGTGCACCATGTGCATGCCCCGTGCCTGTGGAGTCTAGAAGAGGGCATTGGGTACTCTGAAACTAGAGTTAGAGGTAGCTGTGAGCATTCTGATGTGTGCTGGGAACCAAACCCTGGTCTTCCGCAAAAGCAGCAAGTACTTTTAATCCCTGCTCCATTCCCAGGATTTTTGTGGTCCTTTTGTAGTGTGCTGTAAGGAAGCACAACCACATATAATGGAAAGCGGTATTTCTGGATTTAATTTAGAGGCATAACACAAATGCTTAATTATTTGTATACTTACAGATGTAATTATAGAGGAATATGGGATGTCTTCAAATACAATATACAGTTTCCAAGACTGTCTATGACTAAAAGTCTGTAGCCTTTCAAAACCTTTCAAAACCAAACTAAACCAAACCTGGAACCCCCCCAATCAAAACCCTGCTAATTAAGGATTTCATACCCACTCAGAGGGATGATTCTGCGCATCCAACTGCTGTATTTCTGTCTACAGAGTGTGTTCTTTATTAAAACATTTATAACACGTCTGGTTTGGAAATTCTTTTACCTCTGAGCCACGAGTTTATCCTTCTTAGGATAGCCTGGTTTATTCTATTCAACATAATGACTGGCTGTTTTATCTATATTGTCACAAATAGCAGGAGTTTATCCTCTTTTATGGCTGTATGTTATTCATATATATATGTATATATATATAATATTACATTTTCTTTATCCACTCATTATCCAATGGACTCCTAGATTAATTTCACTGTGGATATTGCTGTAACAAGTATGGGAACACAAATGTGTTCTCAATGCATGAATGCAATTTCATATATCCAGTAGTGAGACTGCTAGATTACATGTTTTTTAAAAAAGACTTTCATTAACCAGGCGGCAGTGACACACACCTTTAATCCCACCACTTGGGAGACAGAGGCAGAAGCAGAGGGATCTCTGTGAATTCAAGGCCAGCCTGATCTGCAGAGAGCGTTCCAGGACAGGCTTCAAGGCTACAGAGAAACCCTGTCTCAAAAAACCAACACAAACTAAAAGGGCTCTTATTATTTATTTTTATTTGTGTTTTTGTGTTTATATGAGTGTCTGTGTGTCTTTGCCATTTGTGTGCAGGTGCTCGTTGAGGTCAGAAGAGCTCCCCTGTAGTTATATTATGAGTCATTAATATGTGTGTTGAAAACTGAACCCAGGTCCTCCAGAAAAGCAGTCAATGCTCATAACCTTTACCCAATGGAGTTTTATTTCAGACATGAAGAAAAATAAAATTGAAGTTGGAGAGATGTTTCTGTAGTTAAGAGCTCTTGCTAGTTTTCTAGAAGACCCCAGTTTAATCCCAAGCACCCACGTGGTGGCTCATAACTCTCCATAACTCCAGTTACAAAAGAATCTGACCGGGGGCTGGAGAGATGACTCAGTGGTTAAGAGCACTGTCTGCTCTTCCAAAGGTCCTGAGTTCAATTCCCAGCAACCACATGGTGGCTCACAACCATCTGTAATGAGTTCTGGTGCCCTCTTCTGGCCTGCAGACATACACACAGACAGAATATTGTATGCATAATAAATAAATAAATATTTAAAAAAACCAAAAGAATCTGACCTTTTTTTTTGCCTCTGTGGCCACCAGACATGCATGTAGTACACATAATACATGTAAGCAAAACACTCATAAAAAGTCCATTGGCTATACATTCCATATTTTCTTTATTTATTCATTTCTTGGTGGGCATCTAGTTTGGTACCCTGTCATGTGACTAAGCGCAACAATAAACATGGATGTGTGGTGTCCTTAGATTCCTTTCCATATGTACTCAGAAGTGGTATAGCTGGATCATTTGGAGGCTTTATTTTATGTTTTTAGTGTTTTGAGAAACCTCTAAACCAATTTCCATAGTTTCTACACTGGTGTATATCTTGTCAGCAGTGTAGAAAAGTTCCTTTCCCCACATCTTCACCAGCATTCGTTGTAATTTTTAATCATTACTATTTTTTAATGATTCCCATTCTGATTGGAGTGAAAAGAAATCTCCTTCTACTTCAGTTTTGCATTTCCTTGATGGTTAAAGATTTTGAACAAATTTTCATATTTATTGGCCACTAGTATTTCTACTGACACTTATTTGTTCAATTTATTTACCCATTTATTTATTGGATGATTTGTCATTCTGTGTTTTTAATTCTTTGAGTTCTTTATAGATTGTAGACAATCCTCTGTTAAAGGTACAGTTGGCAAAATTTTCTCCTATTATGTAGACTATTTCTTAAATGTTTTATTGATTTTTATGTATGTGTGCATATAATATGTGTATGTATATGTGTTCATGTGTAAAATGCACATTTCCAATATACATGTGTGAAAGTCAGAGGTCAACCTTGAGGGCCAGTTCTTATCTCCAACCTTGTTTGAGATAGGGTTTCTCTCTCTCTCTCTCTCTCTCTCTCTCTCTCTCTCTCTCTCTCTCTCTCTCTCTCTGTCTGTCTCACATTGTGATGTATAGAGATCTATTGGCTAGTAATCTCCTCTTTCCATCTTGCCGTAGGAATGCTAAGCTAATAAAGACACATGCCACTGTGTCCTGCCTTCACATGGCTTTTGAAGAGACAAATTCAAGTTGTCAAGCTTGCATAGCAAGTGCTTTTACATGCTGAGCCATTTTCCAGAACTAGATTCTTTTTACTCTGTTTGTTGTTTCCTTTGCTATCAGAAATTTTAATATCATGGAAATAATCTTAGAATTAGTTCCTGAACTGTTGGAGTTCCGTCCAGAATACCCTTGGCGATTCCTGTAGCTTGAAAGAGCCAAATTAATAGTGAAAAGCAGAAAAAGAAGACTTATTCAATGGACCACATTGGGAATAGGGACAAAGAACTCTAGTGGTTGCCTTAAGCCCATCTTCGTGTACCTTTAGTAAGTTTAGGTTTAAATAGAAGGCAAGAGCTATAATAACTAGGTATCATGATCAAGGAATTGTCCCACCTATTACTAACCTGTCACTGCTCCTGTTCCAGTCTGCCCTGAATGGCGGTCTAGTAGGTTGTTTCTCCTCTGTCTGGCACCAGGGCCTCAGCATTAGATTTGAGGGGACTTCCCAATTTCCTGGAGTCCATTGTTTGAGTAGTCTGATAGCTTTGAATACAGTCTCTCTTTAGGATACCTTCACTTTTGCCATGATGCTTCTCGTGTGAACAAGATGTCTGTTTCTCCCCCTTCACTTGGAGCTTCCTGCTGAGCGGTGTGCTGTTTACTTCTTTTCACAGTCGTCTTTCTGTTCCTTTGCCCTTTGCAGCTGTTCTCACACTCCTTTGTGATTTCCAAAACTGTTCATTGCTTCTCTTTTGGAAAAAAGAGTCTTTTCTTTGTTATCCCAACTCCTCTTGTTCAGTATATCACATAAAGGTAGCTGCTAATTCTAGAATTTGATGTTAGGTAGCAGGTTTGGCAAAAATATCAAGGGTTGAAAGCACTTGACCCAGTGGGGCATAGTAGCACATGCCTTTAATCTCAGCACCTGGGAAGCAGAGTTTGAGGTCAGTCTGGTCTGCATAGTGCATTTCAGGACAGCTGAGGCTATCTAGAGAGACCCTGTCTCAAAAAACAAAACAACAAACAAATACACAAACAAGCACAAAAGAAATCAAAAAACCACTTGACCAAACTAATCTAGCACAAAAGAATAGAATAAGACAAAACAAAACACCAAAACTAACAAGGAGTTGTTGGTACACATTTGTAAATATGGCACTCATGAAGCTGAGGTGGGAAGATGATTAGTTCTTGCCCAGCCTGAAACACTTTATATATTTCACTTCAGCCTGAACTATGTAACTAGATAAACAAAATAAGATAATAGAAAAGAAATAGCACAGCAACAACCTAATAAGATTGCATGTTTCTGTGATATAATACTCATTTACTTAACTGAAATAATTATTTAGAGAATTCAAACACAAATATAAAAAGTTTTACAGTTTTAAAAACAAGTTGTTATTGTTTTAATAGAGTGGACTTTGTTTTTAAAGTAATCAAAATCTAACAAAGATAACAAGGAGCATAGGAATTATCTTGGTGAAGCACAATCTCTATTTCTCTGGCTATCTTCCCAGAGATAAAGGAAATCTTTCATAATTTCCCAGTTAGAATCCATGAGTACTCTAGGGAATACTTAGTTTAGCAGAAATAACTGACTCTAAATTCTTCTGTAATATTCGGGCAAACATCTTGCAATTAACCAAGGAAAATATGACTCACTCAGGAAATGTTAAAAATAAAAACAATTTATTTGAAACTAATTAAATTGACATTAATACTAAATCTTTTGTTTTTAAAATAATTAGTTGCCATCAATACTATGACTTTGAAATCATTTGTTTTTTGGTTTTGTACTCATTTTAATTGTAAAATAGTAAAATGACACTGTCTTAGGATTTGTTTCTATTGCTGTGAAGACACACTATAACCATGACAGCTTTTTTATTAATTACATATTTTTCATTTATATTAAATACTGACCACAGGTTCCCCTTCCTCCTCTCCTCCTGCACTCCCCCACTTCCCATTTACTCCTCCCCTACATCCACTTCTCCTTCATCTCCATTCAGAAAGAAGAGGGCTTCTTATGGGAGTCAACAAAGCGTGACACACCTAGTTGAGGCAGGATCAAGCTCCTCCCCTACATCAAGGCTAGGTGAGGCAACCCACATGTCCCCAAAAGTCAGTTCAAGCACCAGGGACAGGTGCAGACCCCACTGCTGGGAATCCGGCGAACATACCAAGCTACATAACTGTCACACACATGCACAGGACCTAGGTCTCTGTGGGTTCTCACATCATGACCTTGACCTGCCCCCACCCTGTACAGTCACTCTTCCATGTCTGTTGTTATATCCCCCTTTTCATTCCTGATTTTATTAGTTTGGATGTTCTCTCTCTGCCTTTTGGTTAGTTTGGATAAGGGTTTGCATATCTTGTTGATTTTCTCTAAGAACCAACTCTTTGTTTCACTATTTTTTGTATTGTTTTCGTTGTTTCTATTTTATTGGTTTCAGCCCTCAGTTTGATTATTTTTTGTTGTCTACTTCTCCTGGGTGAATTTGCTTCTTTTTTGTTTTAGAGCTATCAGGTGTGTTGTTAAGTCACTAGTGTGAGTTTTCTCCATTTTCTTTATGTGGCTATGAACTTTTCTTTTAGCACTGCCTTCATTGTGTCCCATAAGTATGAATATGTTGTGCATTCATTTTCATTGAATTCTAGGAAGTCTTTAATTTTAATTTGTTTCTTGCTTTACCCAGTGGAGATTCTGTTGATTGTTATTCATTTTCCATAAGTTTATAGGTTTTTCTGCAATTTGTGTTGTTGTATTCTAACTTTAAGGCATGCTCCATGCTGATCCAATAAGATACAGGGGGTTATTTCAAGTTTTTTTGTATCTATTGATATTTGCTTTGTGACCGAGTATGTAGTCAATTTTAGAGACAGTTCCATGAGGTGCTGAGAAGGTATATTCTTTTGTGTTTGGTTGGAATGTTCTATGTCTGTTAAGATTATTTGAGTCATAACATCTGTTAATTCCCCTATTTCTCTGTTAATTTTCTGGCAGACCTTTCCATTGATATGTTAAGACCAATGTCCTCCCAACTCCCCAGGTCCAGAAAGGTGATCAACCAAACTGAGAAGGCTCCCACAGAGCCCGTCCATGCAGAAGAATCAAGAGGGGTGCGTTCACCCATGGAGACGGTGGGACAGAACTAACGGGAGATCACCAACTCCAGTTGGAATGGGACTGATGGAACATGAGACCAAATCGGACTCTCTGAATGTGGCCGACGGTGGAAGCTGACTGAGAAGCCAAGGACAAAGGCGCTGGGCTTTGATTCTTCTGCACGTCAATGGTTTTTAGGCATGTGCTGAGCACAGTGACACAAGATTCATTGATCCAAGGGTACTTAGATCCAAAGTATCTTTGCGGATAGAGAGAACGTGGCTGCCTTCCTAGATTACTAAACCTTTTACATATTTGTTTTAAAAAAGTCCCCCCATTTTCCTTTACCAAGGAACTTTTGAAAGAGCAATCTTTGTACCTTTTAGTTTTTTGATGCCTTTGTGAATCAACTAAAAAATGTGCCTCATTGCTCTGGTAGCATTTTAGATTCTTAACAAAACTGTATTGTTATACAATAATTATGGTGGACCAAAGATCATTAAAATTTAACAGTAAAACAAACAAAACATAAAATTACTCTAAAAGGGTGGTGCAGCTTTGATTATATACAAATACCATGCCAGCATTGAAGTGTTTATTGTAGTATTCTTTGACCTTCTTAAGTAACAGAAGACTAGTGCTTTGATAAGGGAAGGATTTGAAAATATTTTAAAAATTAGTGAGAAAATTTTAAATTAGAAATAGAGTTTATCTGAGTATCTAAAATACATCAGACATTTTCTGAATGTTGTTGTGCATGATATGAGAGAAAGGTGTGATTATTGATCTCAAGGCTAAAAATTATTCACCAGAAGGCATATGAAGCAGTTTAATTGGCTTTAACGGTTTGAAATTTGAATTAGATAAGAACTCTAAAAGGCAGTTATTTTCATCAGAGAAGAAGAAAATGTGCTTATCTCTTCATTAATTATTAGCAGTTAAGTGTTTTATGTGCTATGCTCAAAGATCAGGGTATAAATCGTCCTTACAAGTATGAGCTTCTCACTTCCACCTTTGATGTTTATGTGAATGATCCTAAATTTAGTGTTTTAACACTTTGTTTATTAATAACTCACCAACGTTGACCATTTGCAGTGCTTTAAGAAGGTTTTGCTGAATTGGGCGGTGGTGGCGCATGCCTTTAATTCCAGTACTTGGAAGGCAGAGACAAGCAGATTTCTGCAAGTTTGAGGCAAGCCTGGTCTACAGAGTGAGTTCTAGAACAGGCTCCAAAGCTACAGAGAAACCCTGTCTTGAAAAACCGAGAGAGAGAGAGAAAGAGAGAGAGAGAGAGAGAGAGATTGATTTGCTGAAAGATGAGCAGAATATAGACATTATATTTTTCCATAGACAAATTTTAGTTTAGATAAATTGCTGAATAACTGAGTTAAGAAACAGCTTCAATTCAGAAAGTGAACATTAACCTAATATCTAAAGGAAAGCTTTGTGTAAAAATTTTTCTTTAAGTTTTTAAAATTAGCCTTGAAAGATGTTAACATATCTGAAAGATTTCAGGTTTAGATTTCAAGGAGAATACTAAAATGGACTGCCTTTTATTATTATTATTTTTAATATTTGAGATAGTATTTCTCTATATAAGCCTGACTGGCTTTGAACTCAAAAATATCTGCCTGCCTATGCTTTCTGAGGACTGGGGTTAAATACATGTGTCACTGTGCCCAGCTCATGAATTGTTTCTTTTTTTTTGCTGTTTTTTTTAAAAAGAGATTTGTTAGAAGAGATATTAATGCCATGGAGAGGGCTCTGAGGAGAGATCAGGGCCCCATGGGAGAATGGATATTCCTCTTATAGGTTGTCTTAGTTAAGGTTTTTATTGTTGAGATTTAGCACTATGACCAAAACTAGCTTGGGTTAGAAAAGGTTTATTTTGCTTATTATACTTCCACATCAGTATTCATCCTTAAAGCAGGAACTCAAAACAAGACAGGAACTTGGAGATAGGAGCTGATGCAGAGACCATGGAGGAGTGGTACTAACTGGCTTGCTGCTCATGGCACACTAATATTGTTCTTCACTTGTGACTGAGAGCGGAAGAGCAAGGGAAGAATGTGGGCAGGGTAGGATTTTTCTCTTTTGGTGGTGAGGAGAAGAATGGATAAGAGTGTAGCTGAAGGAATTCTTGCTGACTGTTTAAGTTGTGTTGAAGTCCGAGTATTGAACATAATTTAGCTTTAAAAAAATATTAACCCAAGGAATTAATCAGGTAGGGTAGGCTCTAAGGAATAGTTACAAGTCAGTAATGAAGTGGGTTGAGTAAATATAGACTTAACCATTTTGTGTAGATTGAGGATGTAGTGTTTGTTCTGATCTGGAAGTTTGGCCTGGAGGCAATACACATGGAGGCACTGTGGTTTTTTCCATGGGAGAAGCATTGGCTGGTTCCTAGGCTTTTAGCTCTGTAGGTGCCTGGCCATGTGGAAGTGAAGAATGGCCATCAGTGAGTGTTAGTGTCCCTGGACCAGGGGTATAGGAGTGGAAAATCAGGGTTCCTCCAAAGAAAAAGGAACTGGGTGTCACCTAGAGAAGTTAGACTTGATCAGAGCAGGGAGTTCTGCTAGGAAGGAAAGCTGTGCGAAGCAGTGTGTTATCTCAGGGAAAAGTTGTTTAACTGAAATGGAGGTGCTTTACAAGATGGTATGCCATGGCTAACAGTATCCACAACATTTTCACCTTCCTAGATATTTGCCAATATGTCTTTCTCTCTTTCCTAGTATCTTCAGTTGTGCTTTTTAAATTTTTAACATAATTGCTTTATTGATTCTCTGGGAATTTCACATCATACACCCCAATTCTGCTCATCTCCTAGTAGTCCCATATCTGCCTTTTATTCTTTCAGCATCCCCTGCAAAAGAAAATTAAAAGAATTAAAAACAAACCAAATCAAATCAACCAACCAAATAAACATAAAACCTCTTCCCTCTTCTGTCTTTCTTGCCTCTCCAACACCTCTTCATTTATCTTAGTGACACTGGGATCCACAGTGTGTCACACAATGTCTTAGTTAGGGTTTCTATTGCTTTGAAGAGACATCATGACCACAGCAGCTCTTATAAAGGAAAACATTTAAATGAGGTAATGGCTTACAGTTTCAGAGGTTTAGTCCATTATCATTATGGTGGGACATGACAGCATGCAGGCAGACATGGTGCTTGCTACATCTTGAACAGAAAGCATCAGGAAGGGGACTGAGACACTGGGCAGTGTCTTGAGCATATAAGAGGCCTCAAAGCCCTCCACCACAGTGACATACTTCCTCCAACAAGACCACACCAACTCTAACAAGTTCACTCTTCCTAAATGTTCCAGCCCCTATGAGATTATGGGGGCCAATTACATTCAAACTACCACACACTGTGTACCATTTTGTACGATCAGTCTTGATTGCAAATGTTTGTTGTAATGAATCATTGGTTTGGTTCAAAGCCTCTGGTTTCTGGTACACCATCATCACTGGATCCTCACCAAACTCCTCTCAGATATCTAGAGGCTGCTCCAAGTCATGGAGATCCTGCAGCTGTTGCTCCACTCGACTAGTTCCTTTCTGTACTCCAGCATGACAGAGATGGGGTAAGTGTTAGGATGGATCAACCCAAAGCTCTGGATGTGTGCCTGGGTGGTCACTGAGCTGGTCAGTCTGGGCCATTGGGCCACCTTCCTCAGGTGAGTGGTGGAGGAGCTAGCTATATACGTGCCATCGGGGCCAGTTTTCTTATGGTTGTGGTGAGGGGTTAGGCTATCTCTCCTGAGTGTAGGGGCCAGCTCTCCCACGAGGATCAGGCCCAGCTCTCTTGCTGTAGTGTCTACTGTAACACAGGGCTTTCCTAGGGCCTTCAAAGGGCTAGCCTGACTCAACCTGGTCCTTGGATTTCATCACACATGGTTCTTATTGTTCCCTGTGGCAACATGGGCCATAGACATGAACACAGACCCCAACTGCAGCAGGACTGTGGACCCAGACATAGCCCTCATCAGCAGCTTGGGCCTGGATGATACCATGGCCTGGGTGGCAGCACAGGTCACTCAGACCAATATGGCACTGGCTGCAGCATGGCCCTTAGACTTCAACAAGGCCATAGCTTGCAGCTCAGATCCCAGGCTTCCATGTGGCCTTTGGTGGCAACACAGGCTACATACTGCATCACAGACACTGGCAGTGGTAGGACTATGTACCCAGACATGGTTCAGAATCCCACGCCTGGATATCACCATGGCCCCAGGTGGCAGCACAGGCCACTCAGATCAGCATGACCTCAGTTGCAGCTTGGCCCTTCGATGCTGGAAGGCCTTGTTGGCTGGTCAGAGGTTGTACTTTATCATGGCCTGGCAGCTTTTTCCAAAAGCTTAGTGACATGGAGATTCCTCCCTCCCCAGTAAAACTTACTGCTCTCTACCTGCCCTTATCTGGAGAATGTCCCTGGACTGGGAGGACTGACCCTTTTTGAAAGCTGTCTCTAAGTTAGATGCCTGATTTATTTTTAGCTTGACCATTGGCAGATTCCTGCTAGAAGTTTTGGGATAGGAGCTCTGCTATAGGATTCTACTACCACATATGAAGCCTTGTGATAGGAGCATGCCATTTAATGCAAATTAAGGTTTGTATCCAGGCTTCCCAACCCTATATATTTTATATCCTCACCACCTTCACTTCTTTTTCCCCCCATCTTTCCACAGTATATGAACCATTTTGCTTCTCGTTTTCTCCCGTTTCTCCACCACACATTATAATGGCATCTACCATGTCTTCCTATCAGTCCAAACCTTGAGGACCCAGGTTGGCCTGTGCGTGGCTTCCACCCACCAGAGAGGAATGACATCAGGTGAACTGTGGATGTCTTCTTCAATTGTATTCTATTCCCATAAGGCATACAATGCTTAATACTTTCGTTAACATTTTCAAAACACAAAATTGCATTTTACTGGAAAAAAAACCTGACAGTTGTGTGGTGGTTTGAAAGAACATGGCCCCCAGAGAGAGTGATACTATCAAGAAGTACGATCTTGTTGGAGGAAGTGTGTCACTGTGAGTGCAGACTGTGAGGTCTCTTTTTTTAAGCTTCACTCAGTGTGACAGCCAGTTGACTTGCTGCTTCTTTCTGGTCAAGATGTAGGCAGCACCACATCTGCCTGGGTGCTGCCATGGTCCCTGTCATGATGATAATGGACTGAACCTCTGACACTGTAAGCTGCCACCTCAATTATTTTTTTTTTGTAAGCGTTGCCATGGTCATGATGTCTTTTTGTAGCAATAAAAGAAGCCTAACTAAGACAGATGTTGGTACCAGAAGTAGGATATTGCAGTGATAGGCCAGAGCATGTGTTTGTTTGGAGGAACTTAAACTTTGCTACATTGGGTTATGAAAGCAGTGGAATGCTTTAAACACTGCTTAATGAACTGTTAGGGGCTCAAGAGGTTTCAGAGAAGATTTTTATTATGTTACCTAGAAATAGTTTTTGTGATATTTTGGTGAAGAAAGTGGCTTCCTTTTGCCCTTGTCCAAAGAGTCTGCCTGAGGTTAATGTGAAGAATTTTGGATTAATTTCATTGGCAGAAGAAATCTCAAAACAGCCTAGTATAGACTCTGTCTTGTGGATATTAGTGGTAACTCTAATGAAGATTTATAATGAAAAGTAGCAAACTGAGCACAATAAATTACAAAAAGTATACTTTGAGGAGAAAAAAAGCACCAGAGAGTGGAATGGAGCTAAATTCTATGTTCAGGGAGATAAATGGATTAAGAAATGGAATAAAGGGAGTGGTTACCTCAGGGCAAGATTTCCAACTTGTGGAAAAAAAACAAGGAAGAAAAGCTTATTGTTGGGTGTGGTGGTGCATGCCTTTAATCTCAGAACTGGGTTTCAGGACAGCTAAGCTTAGGCAGTTAAAGAAAGCTGGTGAAGATTTAACTGAACAAGAGAGCCATGTTCCAGCCCCAGTAAGCAGAACTTGTCAGCTTTGGTCACAATGGTGATGTGGGATTCCCCTCTGTATGCTGTGAATACCATTGATTAATAAAGAATCTGCTTTGGGCCTATTGCAGTGCAGAATAGGGAAAGGGGAGAGTTCCAAGCAAACAGATGTAGAGAGAGAGAGTAGGCAGAGTCAATGAGACACCATGTAGCCACCACAGGAGACAGACACACCCTTAACTTTGCTGGTAAACCACGAGTCTCACGGTAAAATATAAAATAATGGAAATGAGTTAACTTTAGAAGAGTGAGCCAGAAATATGTTTAAGCTATTGGCCAAACAGTATTGCAAATAATATAGTTTCTGTGTGATTATTTTGGGTCTGGGTAGTTGGTTACAAACGAGCAGCCTCTGCCTACAAATTGGCCCACAGTCAACAACATGGTTCTGGCTCTGGAGTTAAAGAAAGAAGAAATGTGTTGTTGAATTTTTCTCCACACTTAAAGAAAGCTGCTGAGGCCAGGCATGTGTCAGGGGTGTCCCTGAATGGAGGCCTAATAGAGAGGCCATTGCATGAAGCTGTGAAGTTGAAGCCTGAACTGCCTTGAAGAATCTAAGATGTTAGAGATGCCAGAGTTGTGGGATACCTGCTGAGGAGAGCTGCTAACAGGGAGTGGAACCAGCTCAAGAGAAAGAAGTATTTTGCAGCAAACCTCATTGGAGTTGGAGATCTAAAGAACATTTTGACATTAACCGTGGAGATGCAAAGATTGGAGTGTGCCCAGCTGGGATTTGGTTTTGCTTTTGTCCGGTATTTCCTCACTATGCTCCTTCCCTATATTTTTGAAGGACAATGTATATCCTGTGTCATGATATATTGGAAGTATGAGATCTGATTTTTTTTATTTTGAATTTTTACAAGGGGATTAAGAGATTATCATGCATTTCAGAAGAGATTATGGACTTTGAAATAAGTTGAGACTATTAATTTGGACTGAATGCATTTTTGCACTATGATACAGCTACAAGCCTTTGGGGGCCAGGGAGTGGAATATAGTAGTTTGAAAGAAAATGTCCCCCAAAGGAAGTGACACTATTAGGAGATATGGCCTTGTTTGAGTAGGTGTGGTCTTGTTGGAGAAAGTGTGTCACTGTGGAGGTGGGCATGGTGTTCTTCTCAAGCCTTACTCAGTGTGACAGTCAGTTGACTTCCTGCTGCTTCTGGTCAAGATGTAGGCAGCACATCTGCCTGGGTACTGCCATGGTCCCTGTCATGATGATAATGGATTGAACTTCTGAAACTGTAAGCTACCACCTTAATTAATTGTTTTCTTCATAAGAGTTGCCATGATCATGGTATCTCTTCATAGCAATAAAAAAGCCTAAGAAACATTGTTAACTAATCCCATCAAAGACAGGGAAATTATATATCTAGATTTCATTGTCAGTTTTCCTCTAAGTGAATAAACTTTTAAATGCTAAATCCTATGAGAAAGAAATGAACTTTATTCTGCCTTTTGACCAGGTTTTCTTTTCTTTTTTCTTTTCTTTTCTTTTCTTTTCTTTTCTTTTCTTTTCTTTTCTTCCTCTCTCTCTCTCTCTCTCTCTCTCTCTCTCTCTCTCTCTCTCTCTCTCTCTTTCCTTTTTTTCAAGACAGGATTTTTCTGTAGCTTTGGAGCCTGTCCTGAAACTAGCTCTTGAAGACCAGGCTGGCCTCGAACTCACAGATATCCGCCTGCTTCTGCCTCACAAGTGCTGGGGATAAAGGCATGCACCACCACTGCCTGGCGACCAGGTTAAATTTTAAAGATTTACTTATTGTTATTATTTCTTCTCTCCAGCACCCCCTGCCCCTTTTAAAAAAATTGAGTATTGAGAACTCCCTATGTAGATCATACTGGCTTTGAACTTACAGAGATGGAATTAAAGATGTGTGCTACTATATCTGACTTATTATTATTAATAATAATGTCATCTTCCCAAACACTGTTGTTTATCCCCCTGCTCCCTCCCCTTTGCTCCCTTCCTTTTACCTTCCCCTTCTTCCCTTCCTTACCTTTCCCTTCCCTTTCCTCCTCTCTCCACTCCATTTTTCTCCTCTCTCTCCCTCCCTCCCTTCTCCTCTCCCCATTTCTTTTCTCAGTCTCCAGAAGTAAGTTATGCCACTCAAGCTTGCACTTCTCCCCAGCATGTGCTAATTTCATGCAGAAACTCCTACTCTCTAGTTTTCCTAGTCAAGCCCTTATAGTAACATGTCTTTAGTCCTCATCAGCATTTTCTCAACACTGTTATCACCTTTCAACTAAATAAGTTAAGACACTCAAGTTCTTTTCATTGTTGTTTTCTATATCAAGATTCTCCCATGTACAATCGTCCTGTTTCACCTTATATTGCAACATATGTCCTGGAAATTTTCTTCTGCTTAAAAATTCTCATTCTGCCCGAACTGGTCTTGTCCTATAGCCACACTGATGAATATCTTGCATATTACTGTAGAACCTTTATCTGGCGATGGATGGAGATAGAGACAGAGCCCCACATTGGAGCACTGGACTGAGCTCCCAAGGTCCAAATGAGGAGCAGAAGGAGAGAGACCATGAGCAAAGAAGTCAGGACTGCAAGGGGTGCGTCCACCCACTGAGATGGTGGGACTGATCTAGTGGGAGATCACCAAGGCCAGTTGGAATGGGACTGATGGAGCATGTGATCAAACCTGACTCTCTGAATGTTGCTGATGGTGGAGGCTGACTGAGAAGCCAAGGACGATGGCACTGGGTTTTGATCCTACCGCATGGACCAGCTTTGTGGGAGCCTTGTCTGTTTGGATGCTTACCTTCCTGGACCTGGGGGGATCAGGGAGGACCTTGGACTTCCCATAGGGTAGGGAACCCTGACTGCTCTTTGGCCTGGAGAGGGAGGGGGAGGGGGAGGGGAAGTGGGGGGAGAGGAGGGAAGTGGGAGGAGGTGGAAATTTTAATATATATTTAATAATAAATTATATAATTCTCATTCTCCTAGGTTTGATACAGACCTCCCCTTCCTGCACTGAAAGGTATTCTCTGGTGGTTCTCCAAGGCAAGACCAAGCTAAGCCCTACTTTGTTCTTCTGACTGTTAACCATCTCAATAGCAGCTCTTATACGTCATTATTAGTCACCAGAGCAATTTTTATTTCTTTCTTCCTAGCAGTGCTTAAACAAAACATGTGAATATTAGGATAGAGGTGCTTGAGGCTGATGAGGAAAAAATGATCACAAGATGGCAGTAGAGCAACACATAGGAGTTTTATTACTGAACCTGTCCTTTGCTCACAGTAACACCCAGAAGCTGTGCCCTTTTTTACTCTTTAACTCAAGCCCTACCCAAATCCCTGCCCCATAGTAGGGACTAACTGAGGATTAAGAAAAAAAAAAAAAGAAAAGCAAAGAAGTAAGTTAGGTAGTTGTTCTATATGTGCACAGTTATGAATTTTGTTTTTTAAATTTAAATTATTTATTTTGTTTTTACATTCAAACCAAAGTTTCCTTTCCCTCTCCTCTTCCTAGTTCCTTTTTTCCTCCATCTACTCCTCCTCCACTATTGCTCTTCAAATATAAGCAGGCCTCCCATTTATAACAGCCATGTTATATATGTTATATAAAGTTGCAGTGAGACTAGGCATCTCCTTTTCTATTAAGTCTGAATAAGGCAATCCAGTAGGAAGAACCGGTCCCGAAAATAGGTTAATAGAGTCAGAGACAGTCCCTGCTGTCACTGATAGAAATCTCACACAAAGACCAAGTTACACAACTGTAGCATATATGCAGAGGGCCTATGGAAACTTTTTTGTTTGTTTTAGAGGCATTTTATTTAGATAATTAAAAAATATTAGATGCTCAGAAGCAATCAGTGTACAATAAAAGAGACTAAACCAGTTACTTTATCATGTAATTCCTCTTCTTCCCAACTAAGAGAAGACATTCTGCTTTAAGGGAGAAGTCACAAAAATAGGCCAATATATTTTTCTTCTCCAAAACATAAACAGCTACAAGAAATGTAAGTGTAAAATGTAAACTGTACGTTGGCTTGCTCATTAGAGACAGCAGGCTGTGGCACTACATGAGCACAACCCTCCTGCCTGCACCTCGTACACGCAGCTACTTTCTCTCACAGGAACACCCAGTAGTTGTTCGTGCACTGGAGCTAATTCATATTCCCCAATATTTTCTGCCTTCCTTGCCACAGGCAGAGAGTCACTCTGAAGACTGATGCTTTTCTCTGTTTGTTTAGTCCACAAACTATACGGCGTCTATGGCACACAGCTGATGCTCAGGCCTTGACTTCAGGAGTTGAAGAACAGATGGAATCTGAATTCTCTGCAGCAGTTTCTTCCAGCTCCTCTTCAACTGTCTCTTGAAAACTTTGGCTTTGCCAGTTCCCCACTGTCCTCCTCAGGAAGCATTTCCAAAGGCCATATGTTTTTCCTACTATAGTTTGCCACAACCTCAATGTCCCATCTTCAGAACCACTGGCACAGAGTTCACCATCAGGACTAAACCTCACACAGTGAATGGGACCAAAGTGACCTTTGTAGGATTCTAATGCTTCTCCACGGTTATAGTCATAGTTATACAGTTTAATGTCTTCTCCACCTGCAACAAGAAATTCCTTCTCAGGATGAAGAGACTCAGAATTGATGGTTGCAGGAGCTTCAAGGATTTAATTGACTCCAGACTTACTGCACTATAAAAAAACAATAGTCCGCCCATAAGTGAGAACTAGGACCTCTCTCTCAGGGATATATTCCATGCTGCTAACAGACATGCTAAAATTCACAGATTTCACTTCAGTCATTGCAGCATGATCCCAAAGACAAACAGTTTTATCATCAGCTGAAAGAATCTGTTTATCCTCACTGCACCATAGAGCCTTTTTAATATCGGAAGTGTGACCACTAATTTCCTTAGGTTCTGCCTCAGGTTTGTTCAAGTCATATATGCGCAGCCGTTTATCCTGTCCCCCAGTTAACAGGTAGTTGCTATCCACAACTGTGTAAAATCCACAGTCTTGACAATGTGTTTATGAGCCAGGGTCATCAGTCCATCTCCTGTGACAGCATCCCACACTTTGGCTGTGAAATCTGCAGCTGCTGTGGCAGCTTTGGTGGCATCTTTATTCAATGTTGCACCCCAAACAGCACCTTTATGACCCAAAAATGTTCCAATCCAGTCTCCTGTATCTCCCTGGCGGAGCATTGGTTTGCCATCTTTGCAAGCGCTGATCAGAAAGTAGCCATAAGGGGTGATGCCGCTGAAGGCCAAATCCACCATGGGACCGTATGTGGCCGGAGCAGGTGAGTGGCGTCTGCCTCATGGAGTGGGGTGAAGCGAAGCTCGAACCGCGGGTGTCCTTCTCCTCAGCCCGCCACGGCGCCCCGCAGGCACACCAAGGCCTGGTCCAGAGTCCCCTGACAAGCGGCTGCTGAGGGAGGGACAGGGAGGGAGGGAAGAGGGGAGGGGAGCGCCTGGGAGACAGCCTGCCGCTGTCCACAGTCCACAGCGGTAGCGGCAGTAAGTGTGAAAACTTTTATTTTTAAATTAAACTAGACTTATTTGTTTGTTTGTTTATTTATTTATTTATTTATTTGAGGCAGAGTCTCTGTACGTCGCTCTGGCTGTCCTGGAACTTGCTCTGTATAATATGCTGACCTACAGAGATCTGCTTGCCCCTGCTTCTTAAAGTGCTGCTGGTGTGGAAAGGGTACACTACCCACCAGGCTTAACATTTTATGTTTTTAGGTTATTTATTTATTTATTTATTTATTCTCTCTCTCTTTCTCTCTCTCTCTCTCTCTCTCTCTGTGTGTGTGTGTGTGTGTGTGTGAATGTGTGGTGTGTCTCTGTGGAGGCCAGAAGAAGGCAATGAATTCCCTGGAACTGAGGTCACAGGTTGTTTTATGCTATTTGATATGAGTGGTAGGGATTAAACTTGGGTCTTCTTAACCTCTGGGTCATCTCTCCAGCCCCTTTATTATTATTTACATTTGCTTTATACTTTTTCATTGTCTGATATAATAGTGAATAGCTTATTTTGTGTATTTTAATGAACAGTTAACTTGAACTTTTGGTAAAATAGTAGTTTGGAGATTGCCTACAGAAGATTAACTAATTCTAAACTCCTAGGATAGATCCAAGCTGTGTTTAGTTGGTTGGATTTAATTGTCTGTGTTATAAAAATGCTCATCACAGAAGAGAATACAACAGATGACAAGAAAATTGACAAGCAACTGTCAAGGATTTTAAGATTTATACTAATTTGTAGGACAGGAGAAACTCTGTATCAGAGGAAATCAATCAACGTTTGAGTAGTTTTTGTGGGATGACCTAAAATTATTAAAAATTTCCTCTTTTAGACTCTCTAGATAGAGGACAGGGTTATTTGCCTGTTTGAATGCAATAGACATTCTTTTAAAACTCTTTGCTGCCTCTTGGACCAGCTCCAAGGCAAGCTCTAGTTTATATCTGTTGCTCAGCACAAACGCCAGCCCTTGAGTTGCCGTCGCGGTCTCAGTGTCAATCACTTGGAGAATTTCATGGAAGTAACTGGAGCTGTACCCTTGGTTACTTTGTTCTCTTATATTTATGACTTCTTTAACCACTTTCATAATGTGAGCTGTTGTGTTCATTATGATGTCTTTCTCAAAACCTTCCACAGAAGGTGCATTTACTTGTGATGTTTGAGAACTAATAACATGTTTAGAATAGTTGATAGAAAATGGTTTCTTTGTGCCACGATATCTAATTTTACTGACAATATTAGGATGCTGTTTAAAATGCTGCAGCAGAATGTTCTCTAGGTCAACATCAATGTCAGGGTCGTCAGCAAATGAGAGTGAGGGAGGCAGAACACTGGAGATGTTCTCTGACCAGATTTTGTTGAACATGTCTCTCAACTCCTTCTCTTGTAATCCAGTGCTCTTGACAAATGTGGCCACTTCTCTGACTTTTTCTTGCAACTTATGTTCAATTTTTACTTTTTGTACCTTTAAAAGATCTTGAATTTTCTTTCTGTTTAGTAAATCATCACATTTTTTGATGGTTTCTACTACAAGTTTATTTTTAAGAGTCCTCAAATCATCTTCAAATTTTCCTTTCCAAGAAGCCAATATATCTCTGTCTTGGTCTTCTTGAAAATACTTTTCAAGTTCTCGCTTAATGGCTTCATGCTTTTCCACAATCTGGCTTTCATCTGAACTTCTCAGTATCTCCTGAATTAACCCATTCCAAATCTGTTTGGCTAGCTGATTCTGCAAGTCCAGCACATAGTTTTGTAGCTCCCAGGTCCAACCATTGTATGTGGTCTCCAGTTTATCCATAGCCACAACTTCCCGGGTGTTCTTGAATCCGAAGATGAAATTCTCATTCATCAAGGCCTTCCATAAATCCTGTATTCGGACTTTAAGTTCTGATATCTTCAAAATACTTCCCTTAGATTCTTCCTTGGCAAACTTAAGAATCCTGCTTTTTAGCTCCCGGACATTTTGGCTGTAGCAGGGATTAGGAGGGGCCATTGGGGGATAGCCTTCCCACAAATGAGCAAAATAGTGGATGTGGGTTCTGATGTCAAACTTAATGACATCATTGAAACAGTGTACATCTGAGCACTGTTCGTATCGAGCCGCAGCGAGTGTGATTCCATCCAATTTCTCTTGCAGTTGCTGTCGTCTTGCCATGCTTTGATTTGTATCTATGGTTTTTTCTGTGTTCTGATGAACAAACAGGCAACTTGGGGAGATATTCAGTTGTTTCATCCTAAGAAGGGCATGGATAGCTATTTGCAGAACAGCTTGTATTTCTGATAGGTTTGGCCCCCAAATATTGACTAGAGTTAAGTTTCCAAGTGCAGTGACAAAGGTTGCCAGCTCATTTTCCTTACTCTGCACTTTGTTCATTGGCTGTGGAGCATTCAGTCTTTCTGAGTCCACAACAAGCAAAAAATCAAAGCCCAGCTCTTCTTTGAATACATCTTCTACCTTCAAAAGCTGCATGTAGGCACCCCGAGTATACTTCCCTGTGCTGAGGCTGAACTGCAGCCCAAACATAGCATGCAGCAGAGTGGACTTCCCTGAGCTGTGCAGGCCAAGAACAGAAAGAACAAACACCTTTTTGTCTCCAAGTTTCTCGGCGATCTTGTCAAAAACAGCTGCTATCCACTTCAAGGGCACATAAGAAGCATCCCCATCCATGAGCTCAATAGGAAACCCAGACACCATCAGATCTGCAGCCATTTGGGGAACAGACAGATACAGTGTATTTTTTTTGGGAAGAAGTTTCTTCTAGAGCTTCATAGATCTGGCCCAATTCTCTCAGAAGGTGCTCAGATCCCAGGGTAGAATTATGGATTTCTTTGGAAACAGCTTCTAGATCAGCCTCCCAACGTCTGAGGGAGCTTGTCTTTGATTGCTTCAGTTTCTCTGCACCTGGGTCGTCAGAAAACTGTGCCTCTGGTGCAGGTTTTCTAAGTCTGTCTTGGTTAGTTGCTCTATTAACAGACTCAGCCTTTGTAGGAAGTAGAGCTCAGTGTGACTTTCTGGGTGTGACTGGAGACTTTGATGGAAGGACTCCATCAGGTCACTAAGGTTAACTACTTTGTGATATTGTTCCCAGTGTATATTTTGCTTTTCCTTTTCAAGCTCCTTTTTGTATTGTTCAATGTTCTTGTTCCCCTTTTCTCTAAGTTGGTAGAATTCCTTGTCCTTCTTGCACCATTCATGCCATAGCTGTCCCTGAAGAGGCAGTAGGCTTTCTTTTATCTGAGATAATTTCACTTTTCTTAAGAGTTCTACAATACTGTCTGCTTTCCTCCCTGATTCCTGGAAGTGTCTCTGGTCTTTGTCAATAATAAAACCATACTTCCTAGCAATGTCGGCACAGATATTCAAACTACATGGTGATGTAGACTCGTTTAGTAACTGTGTTAATGTAACTGTGATTTTATCAGCTAATTCTACCTTGTTTAGATCCTTGATGCCAATTCTCACTTTGTGAGGAGCATACTTCTCATCCAGAATGTTTTCTACATTTTCAAACAGACAGATGAGAGGTTTGTGTGGATTCCAAAATTCATGGAGAATAGGTGTGATCAATTTTGCACTTCCTGAAGTATTTTCTGAAGCGGACAGAAGGGGTACAGTGACCGAAGAGACCTCATGCAAGAACTTAACTTGTTTTTCATGTAATTCAGCATTTCCATGGAGATTGGTGAAGGCAATGCAGTTTTCAAATCTGTCCTCAGCTCTTCCACCTGGACAGAACCAGCAGATTTCCACCATCCCTGCCATTAAGAGACAGTTTTTGTTGCCTTTCCTAAAATTATTGTGAAAAAAATGGTCATGTTTGCCCTTACTCAGGAGTAAATTCAGAATCTGTGATTTAGAAGTCAAGACAAAATCTCCAATTCTTATGAATGATACAATGTGTATAGGCTGTGAGCTAATCAGATGGTTGTCATAATTTTTAATTTTTGTCTCCCAACCTATTTTTTCCACCTCCGTCCAGTTTTTTTCTGATTTGTTCAAGAGACCAAAGAGGGAATTCAACTTGGGACTTGCAAGGATTGAGCACCAAAAACGGAAGAGCAAATTGGCAAACAGAAAGTTTGGTTAAAATAAACTGTCTTGTGAAGTCGTCAGCACAGTGGAAAATTGCCATTTGGATGTCTAGTGGGTGAATGCAAGTTGGTACTGAGGCTGAATGTCCTTCCTTAATTGTGAAAAAATCCTCAAATCTTGACAGTTTTTTTTTTCTGAGTCTATAGTCCCTGCCTGGGGCAGATTAGAAATTGTCTTTCTGTAAACAAGGAATCTTAAATTATAATCCATTACCAATAGTTTCTCCAGAAAACAATATGGTAGCTCCCTCTCAGCTCTTGGTTGAATTCCTAGGAAGGACATCTTATTTATTGTAAGAAAGTTCATTTTGGTCATCTTCTTGGAATAATAACATTCTAGATTAAGCCTTTGGATCAAGTCATCAAAGTGTTGATTTTTATTTGTTTCTTCTATATTATTGATTGTTTGAGATTTTGTGGGATGAGCCGTAGATCCATTGGGTCTCATTGAAGTAATTAATTTTTGAATCTTCTAAAAAGGAACAGAAATATTGATAATATTTGTTATTACTCTGTAATAAAACTTTTGTTTAATCCTATAGTTTATGCATGCATGAATATATTACTAGTTATAAAATCTAGCTCACTTGTTGTTAGGCAATGGTTTGACCATGGAATGAAACAACTCAGAACTCAGCATTGAAGAGCTTAAAAAAAAGAGTTTTAAATGAGTATATGGTTAACCAGCCTGCACTATTATGCAAGTGAAGGCATAATGACAACAAATTCAAATTGCACTTATAACAGAAAAAGTAGTTTTTAGATTTTCCTGTGACACAAAGGGAAAGAAAGACTTTACTAAACTGATGTAGCAGATAAAAAGAAAAAGTTCATGGGACTAAAACTGAATCTAAAGAGAAGAGGAACCTATCACATCATAGATATTCATTACATATTTTGTATATTATTCTGAAATAATTTGAATTATCATTGGAAAAATGGCTCAGAAAAATTAAGCACTATGTACATAGGCACTCAAATGATCAGAGAGCTACATTTCTTTAGGACTTGGCTCTCTTCCCGATCCGACTCCTTGGAGGCATGTTGGCAATAACACAGACTGACTCTGGTACATTGTAGGATTCGGTTTGTCCCAGGCCTCTTAAGATTCTGGACATCTTTATAATCTGGCTATTTCACTTTTTTCAAGGTCAAAAATTCTTGGCCCAGAGTTATTTACATACCTTTGGCCATTTATCTTCATCTGATTTTGCTTCATTATCTTGTTTTCTCTTGCTTTCCTTTTTTTGTAGACATTCCCATGGAAGGTCCAGCTTTCAGGGTAAAATAATGTTCATTAATTTCATAATTAAGACAGTATTAAAATACCTACCTATAAATCTCTTTGACACAATCAGCTTAGCCCAAATAAATTTAATAGTAATTTTTTTCCTCAGGTGTGACCCAAGAAAATACGTGAATGTTTTATTTTATAAGAATGGTTAGGAAGGGCAGTGGTAGTGCATGCCTTTAATCCCAGCACTCGGGAGGCAGAAGAGGTGGATCTCTATGAGTTTGAGGCCAGCCTGGCCTACAGAGTGAGTTCCAGGACAGAGAAACCCTGTCTCAAAAATCAAGACAAACAAACAAACACTCCAACCCTCCCCCAAAGAATGGTTAGGAAATATAAGTAATCATCTCATGAGATTAGGGGTGTGGGTCATAAAAATGACACAATAATAATAATAATAATAATAAATAAGATTACCCCAAATTAAAAGCTTCTGAATAGTAGAGGAAATAGCAGTGTAAAAAGGCAACATATGTGAGGAGAGACAATATTTTCAAACTACCTTAGGAGGGGTTAATGTTTAAAATATTTAAGAATCTCCTATAACTTGATAGCAAACAAAATAAAATTCTAAAACAACCTTTTTTAAAAAATAGGTAAAAATTTTAATAGACATTTGTCCAAAAAAAGTGGTCAATGAGTGCATAAAATACTCTTGCAAATTAAAACTACAATCAGGAAGCACTTCACACCTCATATAGAATTCCTATAATCAAAAAACGGAAAATAACAGATGATAGAGAAGTGGTAAAAAATATAAAAATTTGTATGTAGCTAGAGAGAATTCAAAATTGTTCAGTCACTGTAGAAAAGTTTGATGTTTTCTTAGGAACATATATATATATATTTATACATACATATATGTATGTATATGTCTCTTTTTCTTAAAACAGATTTTACTTGTCATTTTTGGGCAGTGGGAGGGTACATGTATGGAGGTCAGAGAACAACTTTGTGGAGTGAGTTCTCTCCTCCCATCTTTATGTAGGTTCTGGGGATTGAGCTTTGGTTGTCAGGCTTGCATTGCAAACATATTTACCCACGGAGCCATAGCACCAACAAAATAGTATATGTTAGATGTGGTGGTTTGAAAGAAAATGATCCCCAAAGGGAGTGGCACTATTAGGAGGTGTGGCCTTGTTGGAGTAGGTGTTGTCTTGTTGGAGGAAGTGCGTTACTGTGGAGGTGGCCTTTGAGGTCTCTTTTCTCAAGCATGCATATATACATACCAATTCCAGTTTCCACTCCCTCCCCTCTGGGTCCCATTCCCTCCACCTACCCTCCCACTCCACTCCCATCTACTTCTCAGAGAGGGTAAGGTACATTGCTTTGAGGAAGGACCAAGGCCCCTCTACTATGTCTAGGCTGAGCAAGGTATCCATCCAAAGAAAATGAGTTCCCAAAAGCCAATACAAGCAGTAGGGATAAATCCTGGTGCCACTGCCAATGGCCCCGCAGTCTACCCCAGCCATACAACTGTCACCCACATCCACAGGCTCTAGTTTGGACCTATACTAGTTCCTTCCCTGTCCAGGTGGAGTTGGTAAGCTCCCATTAGCTCAGATAAACTGTTTCAGTGGGTATCCCCATCATGGTTTGACCTCTTTCTAGCCAGTACTTGTAAGGGCATATTAATAATAGCACTATTCACAATAGGCAAAAGGTAGAAACAACTTAAATATCCATCAGCAGTTGAATGGAGAAATGAAGTGTTAGAAATATATACAAACAATATCAATCAGCTATAAAATATGGATATCACAATATGCATGAAGCTCAAAAGCAAAGAGTTACACATACACACACTACAACACATCATTTGGATGAAATATGCACAATATATGAACACACAGACATATAACATTGGTTGTTTCTAGGATATAGAAAGAATAGAGAGTGAGGAGTAGGGAGAAACCCCTTGTTGAGTATGGCTTTTTAGTTATAAAAAATTTCTGAAACTAGTCAAAGATGGTGCTTGCACCATAATGTTCTTTTACAATTAAAGGAGGAAATGATATATATATGAATAATTTATATTGGTATAATTTTTTTCTTTAAATTTAAATGGCACTGAGTTGTTCCTTTTAAAATAGTTTGCTTTATATTATATGAATTTCAGTTAATTTTTATTACTATTTTAAATAGATGATGATGATGTGTCTGTCCTTGCAATACATAAATCTGGAGGTCAGAGAATAACTTAATGGAGTTAGTTCTTTCCTTTACCTTTTTACATGGGTTTCAGGGATTGAGCTTAGGTTGTCAGTCTTGTATGGCAAGTGTTTAGCCCACTGAGCTGATTGGCCCTAGATTATTGTTTTAAAAGCACCATGCAATATAGCTCCATTTATATGTCATGCTGGCAACATCTCTTGAATTATTGGGGTGATTTTGGGGAATGTCTTAAACATATCTAGCAAAGAGAGGGATGATTAGTTTAAGACTCACACTTTCCCATTTGCGAAATGATCAGGTCTGCCAAATTCTGTTGATTTATGGCTATCAGAACATCATGGGTTACAGTCATGGAGTATTCTTCTCCATAGTGCTGGATCAGTGTATCAGCAAGTAGTGCCACTGTGTTTGCCTTCTGCAGAGTACCTCGTTTAATGTGGCTGTATTCCTTAGCAAGATCTATATTTTTCAGTTGGTACTTAAACTTTTCCATCTCTTCCTCCGTAAGGTCTTCAAGGATGTTAAGAAGGAATGCTTTCCAAGTGCGTTCCATTTTGGAAAGCCGAATCCTGAGGAAATGATGGACCAGCAGTTACTGACCTGAAATGGAAAGATCACTGTGGGTAATCACAGGAATGGTTGAAATTATGACATATTTTGAAGGCAAATCAGAGAGAGAGGTAGAGGTGCTTATTAGTTAGTATCCTGTTGCTGTGACAAATCCCTGACAGAAACAATCTGAGGGAGGAAACTCAAGGAAATACAGTCTGTCATGGCAAGGGTGTTGTGATGGTTGGAGATGGAGGTGGCAGATCACACTTCACCCCGCTCAGAGAATGCCCTAGCATTCTGTCTAGGAGGAAGTCTATGGCACAGTGCTGCACACTTCAGGGTGAGTTCTTCTATTTTAATAATCCTAATGCAGAGGGTCCCTCATAGACATAACTGGAGGTTTGTCTCTTTGTATTCCAGATCCTCTGAGGTTGACAATCAACATTAACTGTCACAGTATGAGATCATATTAGATTGTCTTCCTGAAAAACAAAACAAAACCTCAGTGCTCCGAAAATGTGTCCCTTATCCCTTCCATACATACTAGAAAAGTGTGTGCTACCACACCTGGCCAGAGTTGTTTATTATCATGAAATTCCTCTCTGTAAAAGTTAAATTTCTTCTATCATACACATCATTAGATATTCTTTATGGATTCAAAGTTATTTGCTTTCCTTCCCGACTCCTTGCTATTTTGTTCTACTTGTAGAATTCTTGAGCATAGATAATGTCTGTGGGGAATTGAATGGGTCTTACAAAGGTTTGTATTATGCTAAAAAGATGGTCACAGTTTCTCAATGTAGTTCTAAACTTTATATTACCATCTTTGTCTCCAATATTGTTGTAATATGTAGTAAGATATGTATATTTGAATGAAAATTTATAATTGTATTCAATTCAGTTTCTTATCACATCATGCTATTTATTCCATCTTTAGCTGCAAAGTTTGAGGAACTTACTTGCAAGGATTTATGTAAGTAATGCTTTCTGGTGATAAACTTTGTTCTGTCACTAAAGCTATTTCCTTTCAGTTCCAAGAGCTGCCAAAATATCCTCTGGGGTAGAGTTGAGCTTCACTGTGTAAAATGACCTTACCTAAGCTACTGTGTTCTGCCTTTGATTTTTCACTACCTCTCCTTTCTTTCCCTTCCTCCCTCCTTCTCTTTCTCCTTCCATCCCTATCTCTCTTCCTTCCAACAGTCAATGGCTACACTAAAGACTTATATGATGATATTTTGTCTGTGCTCTAACAAATAAAACTTACCTGGAGATCAGAGTGTGGGGCTAGCCACTAGTTAACCATAGAGTCCAGGCAGTGGTGGCACACACCTTTAATCCCAGCACTTGAGAGGAGGAAAGAGGAAGTGATATGGCTGGGCAGAGCGAGGAAGTGATAGGTGGGGCAGAGACAGGGGCTCAGCCCTTTTTGGCTGAGAAGTTAACTAGGTTAAGAGGTGGCCGTGACTTGCTCCTTTATTGCTCTGATCTTTCATGCATTTACTCTGATAATCTGACTCAGAGATTTTATTATTAAGAGCAACTAGAATTCCAGCTACATCTTTTGGGGCACAAATTCATGAAAAAGCCACTTGCCTGTTGCTTTACACTCCTTGGCACAAGTTGGAGCTGCATGCAGAGCCTATGCCGGAGGTACTGCCTTGTCAGCTAGGTTTTTCTCTCTTTTTTCCCCCAAGCCTCTGAGAGAGTTTTGAATTTATTTTTTCTTGAAGCCTCTTTGCAGCAAACTCCACAGACCCCAAACTCCAGAGGCACCTGGACTCCAAAGGCTGCTGTTGGACTTCCTACTCTAGCCTGTCTGGCTGGCTCCAAAGTTGGCCACTGGGCTCACCTGCTCTAGACTGACTGCTGGCTCTGCCTTCAGGCAGCTCCTGCCTCTCACTTTACTACAGGTGCTTCTTCCATACAATCCCCTGTGTGTGTGTTTTGAAAAGCCACTCCCTCTCCCCCATGAGGTTGTGGGCTTTCTCTGAACTTCCTTGTCAGGCCCCTGCCATATTAGGTAGCTGCCTTGACACACAATCAGTCTTCCACTGTTGTAACAGCCACCCACTCTGAGCTCACAGCAAGCTAGCAGCTGCAGCTTTTCTCAGCCAGGCTGTTCACTGCCTGCGTTTTCTGCTCAGACCTGCTATGCTTCATATTTCACCGTCATTGTTGGCAGATTTGGTGAGACAACTGGGAATTCTTAAAGGGAGGAATTAGTTAAAAGAGAGAGTTTTTCCCATGTTACAAAATGGGAAATACTATTACAATGGAGAGAGTTAAGTCTCTGTATGATTATGCAATGCATGGTTTAAATTTGGAACAATTAAATGAAGGGATAATCAACCAGGATTGACAGACCATTAATTATCATTTTGATGATCTTTGTCATTGGTTTGATAATTCTTGGTTTATGCTTTAAAAAGTTGATTGATATGAGTGGCAAGATGCAGGCCTTAGAAAAACTTATTAAAACAAATCACAGAGTTATTCAGATCCAGACAGAGGAATTTAAAGAACCAATTCCAGTGTTGCATTATCAGGTTAGAGAGGAACAGCCTAAGATTTTCAAACAACCAACTTTAATTTATTCAGTAATCTTACAGGAACAACTGCCAAATGATAGATATCCCCCAAGGCTGTGCAAGAGCTGAATGGACTCCTGTGGAAATGTTAGTTTTAAGGAAATTGAGGGAAGCAATAGTCTCATATGGCATGCATTTACCTTTTGGGAAGCAGATGTTAAGATCGTGGACAACTTGTAATAGAATTGTCCCTCAAGACTGGAGAGACTTGGTTACAACAGTCTAGGAGCCTAGTCCTCAATTACAATGGAGGATCTGTGGAAAAAGGAAGCCAAGACCACTGAACAACAAAGGAGGGCTAAAGGTATGAAAATCTCCCAAGATCAGATTCTTGGAGAGAGAGAGAGAGAAAGAGAGAGAGAGAGAGAGAGAGAGAGAGAGAGAGATATTATGTTAATGTACAAAGGCAATCTCTTTTTGATGACTACACCCTGACTTTATGCCATGCAGCAGCTTTGAAAGCTTGGGACAGAATTGAAGAAGTAGGAAAGAAAATGGAATCATTTACTAAAGTTATACTGGGCCCAAAAGAAACCTTCATATATGGAAATTCTGGATAAATGAACAAAAACTACAGAGACAAGTATTACCAACAGAATACAAGAGATAGAAGAAAGAATCCCAGACTCTGAAGATACTATAGAGGAAATGAACTCACTGATTAAAGAACAACACAAATCCAACAAATTCTTAACACAAAACATCAAGGAAATCTGGGACACTGTGAAAAGACCAAACTTAAGAATAATAGGGGTAGAAGAAGGAGAAGAATTACAACTCAAAGGCCCAGAAAATATATTCAACAAAATTATAGAAAACTTCCCCAACCTAAAGTAGGATATTCCTATGAAGGTACAAGAAGCCTACAGAAACCAAATAGACTGGATCAAAAGAAAGCATCCCTGTGCCATATAATAAAACACAAAACATTCGGAATAAAGAACAGATATTAAGAGCTGCAAAGGAAAAAGTTCAAGTAACATATAAAGGAAAACCTATCAGAATTATCCCTGACTTCTCAATGGAAACCATGAAAGCCAGAAGGTCTTGGATAGATGTGCTACAGACACTAAGGGAACATGGATGCAAGCCTAGACTACTATACCCAGCAAAGCTTGCATTCACCATCGATGGAGAAAAAAGATATTCCAGGACAAAAAGAGATTTAAACAATATGTAGTCACAAATCCAGCCTAACAGAAAGTAATAGAAGGAAAATCACAATCCAAGGAACCCAACAATGCCCACAATAACTCAGACATCTAGCGAGCCTTCACCAGCACAACTTGAAGATGAGAAACACACAAACTCTACTACCAAAAAAAAAAAAAACAAAAAAAAAAACAAAAAACGACTGGAGTTAATAACCACTGGTCATTAATATCACTTAATATAAATGGACTAAACTCACCTATAAAAAGGCACAGGCTAAGAGACTGGATACGAAAACAGGATCCAACATTCTGCTGTTTACAAGAAACACACCACAACCACAAAGACAGACACCTACTCAGAGTAAAGGGTTGGGAAAAGGTTTTTCTAGCAAATGGACCTAAGAAATAAGTGGGTGTGGCCATAGTAATTTCTAACAAAGTTGACTTCAAACTAAAATCAATCAGAAGAGATGGAAAGGGACATTTTATACTCATAACAGGAACAATTCATCAGAATGAAGTCTCAGTCCTGAATATCTATGCCTCTAATATAAAAGCACCCATTTATGTAAAAGAAACATTACTAGAACTCAAAACAGACATCAAATCACACACACTAATAGTAGGAGACTTCAACACACCTCTCTCACCAATGGACAGGTCAATCAGACAGAAACCTAACAGAGAAATAAGAGACTTAATGGAGGTAATGAATCAAATGGACTTAACAGACATCTATAGATCATTCCACCCAAATAGGAAAGAATATACCTTCTTCTCTGCAGCTCATGGAACCTTCTTGAAAATTGACCATATACTCGGTAACAAAGCAAACTTTCACAGATACAAAAAATATCAATAACCACCTGTGTCTTGTCGGATCACCATGGATTAAAGTTAGAATTCAACAACAATGCTACCCCCAGAATACCTACAAACTCGTGGAAACTGAACAGTCAACTACTGAATCACTCCTGGGTCAAGGAAGAAATAAAGAAAGAAATCAAAGTCTTCCTTGAATTTAATGAAAATAAAGATACAACATACTCAATCCTTTGGGACACTATGAAAGCAGTGCTAAGAGGAAAGTTCATAGCACTAAGTGCCCACTTAAAGAAAATGGAGAAAGAACACATTGGTGACTTAACAGCACACCTGAAAGCTCTAGAAAAAAAAGAAGCAGACTCACCTAGGAGGAGTAGAAGACTGGAAATAATCAAACTGAGGGCAGAAATCAACAAAATAAAAACAGAAAACAATCAAAGAATCACTGAAACAAAAAGCTGGTTCTTGGAGAAAATCAACAAGATTGACAAACCCCTAGCCAAACTAATCAAACAGCAGAGAGAGAACACGCAAATTAATAACATGAGAAATGAAAAGGGGGACATAACCACAGATACAGAGGAAATTCAGAGAATCATTAGATCTTACTACAAAAGCCTGTATGCCACAAAATTGGAAAATGTAAAAGAAATGGACATTTTTAAGATAAGTACCATATACCAAAGTTGAACCAAGATCAGGTGAACAATCTAAATAGACCTTTAGTCATGAAAAATTAGAAGCTGTTATCAAAAACCTCTCTACCAATAAAAGCCCAGGACCAGATGGTTTCAATGCAGAATTCTACCAGAACGTCCAAGAAGAGCTATTACCTATACTCCTTAATGTATTTCACAATATAGAAACAGAAGAGTCATTGCCAAATTCCTTTTATGAAGCCACAGTTACCCTGACACCTAAACCACACAAAGACTCAACCAAGAAAGAGAATTACAGGCCAATCTCACTCATGAACATCGACACAAAAATTTTCAATAAAATACTGGCAAACCAAATCCAAGAACACATTAGAAAAATTATCCATTATGATCAAGTAGGCTTCATTCCAGAGATGCAGATTTTACATACGAAAATCTATCAATGTAATCCATCATATAAATAAACTGAAAGAAAAAACCCATATGATTATTTCAGTAGATGCTGAAAAAGCATTTGACAAAATTCAACACCCTTTTATAATAAAGGTCTTGGAGAGATTAGGGATACAAAGGTCATTCCTAAATATAATAGAAGCTATTTACAGCAAGCCAACAGCTAACATCAAATTAAATGGAGAGAAACTCAAAGCCATTCCCCTAAAATCAGGAACACCACAAGGCTGTCCATTCTCTCCATATCTCTTCAATATAGTGCTGAAGTTCTTGCAATAGCAATAAGACAGCATAAGGAGATCAAGGGGATTCGAATTGGAAAGGAAGAAGTTAAACTTTAGTTATTTGCAGATGATATGATAGTGTACATAAGCGACCCCAAAAACTCTACCAAAGAACTCCTACAGCTGATAAACACCTTTAGTAATGTGGCAGGATACAAGATCAACTCCAGAAAATCAGTTGCCCTCCTATACACAAAGGATAAAGAAGCAGAGAGGAAAATCAGAGAAGTATCACCTTTCACGATAGCCACAAATAGCATAAATTATCTTGGGGTAACTCTAACCAAGGAAGTGAAAGATCTATTTGACAAGAACTTTAAGTCTTTGAAGAGAGAAACTGATGAGGATACCAGAAAATGGAAGGATCTCCCTTGCTCATGGATTGGGAGGATCAACATAGTAAAAATGGCGATTCTACCATAAGCAATCTATAGATTGAATGCAATCTCCATCAAAATCCCATCAAAATTCTTTACCGATCTTGAGAGAACAATAATCAACTTTATGTGGAAAAACAAAAAACCCAGGATAGCCAAAACAATCTTATACAATAAAAGAACTTCTGGAGGCATTACCATCCCTGACTTCAAACTCTATTACAGAGCTACAGTATTGAAAACAGCTTGGTACTGGTATAAAAACAGAGAAGTCAACAAATGGAATCAAATAGAAGACCCGGATATTAACCCACAAACCTATGAACACCTGAATTTCGACAAAGGATTTAAAAGAATACAATGGAAGAAAGAAGCATCTTCGACAAATCATGCTGGCATAACTGGATGTCAACCTGTAAAAGAATGAAAATAGATCCATATCTATCACCATACACAAAACTCAAGTCCAAATGGGTTAAAGACCTCAATATTATTCTGAACACACTGAACCTGATAGAAGAGAAAGTGGGAATTACTCTACAGCACATGGGCACAGTAGACCACTTCCTATATACAACATTAAGGGCAATGTTAAATGAATGGGACGTCCTGAAACTGAGAAGCTTCTGTAAAGCAAAAGACACTGTCACTAAGACAAAAGGGCTACCTACTGACTGGTAGAAGATCTTCACCAACCCCACAACAGACAAAGGTCTGATCTCCAAAATATATAAAGAACTCAAGAAACTAGACTTTAAAATGCTGATTAAACCAATTAAAAATGGGGCGCTGAACTGAACAGAGAATTCTCAACAGAAGAAGTTCAAATGGCCAAAAGACAGTTAAGGTTATGCTCAACCTCCTTAGTGGTTAGGGAAATGCAAATCAAAACAACTTTGAGATACCATCTTACACCTGTCAGAATGGCTAAAATAAAAAAAAAAACCACCAATGATAGCCTTTTCTGGAGAGGATGTAGAGTGAGGGGTACACTCATCCATTGCTGGTGGGAATGCAAACTTGTGCAACCACTTTGGAAATCAGTGTGGCGGTTTCTCAGGAAATTCGGAATCAACCTATCCCAGGATGCAGCAATACCACTCTTGGGAAAATACCCAAGAGATGCCCTATCATACTACAGAAGCATTTGTTCAACTATGTTCATAGCAGCATTATTTGTAATAGCCAGAACCTGGAAACAACCTAGATGTCCTTCAATGGAAGAATGGATAAAGAAAGTGTGGAATATATACACATTAGAGTACTATTCAGCGGTAAAAAACAATGACATCTTGAACTTTGCATGCAAATGGATGGAAATAGAAAACACTATTCTGAGTGAGGTAACCCAGACTCAAAAGGATGAATTTGGTATGTACTCACTCATCAGTGGATTCTAGACATAAATAAAGGTCAGTGAGCCTATAATTCTAGATCCTAGAGAAGCTAAATAAGAAGGTGAACCCAAAGGAAAACACATAGTTATCCTCTTGGATATTGGAAGTAGACTAGATTGTCAGGCAAAAATTGGGATCTTGGGGGTGGGGTGGCAGTAAGGAGTGATGGGGAGATATGGACAGAAAAGTGAGGGGGGAGGATGGGGAGACCCTGGGAGAATGGATAGTTGGGATGGAGGAAGGGTGCATAGGGGTGCAGGGAAGAAGATATCTTAATTAAGGAAGCCATTTTAGTGTTAGCAAGAGACTTCACTCTAGAGGGGGTCCCAGGTATCCATGGAGATGTCCACAGCTAGTTCCTTGGTTTTACATCAAACTGAACGCTTCTGCACAATGAAGGCAATAACCAAACGAAGAGACAGCCCTCTCATATCAATCATTAATCAAGAAAATGCCTCATAGTCTAGCCTATGGGCCAATATAATGGAGGCATTTTCTTAGTTTCTCTCTTTGCAGATAATCCTAGCTTGTGTCAAGTTGAACAAAGAACTTTGCAGGATGCCATCCAAGATTCTCCTTGCTGTATATTTTCTATATATTCAATAACTTTTACTTCATTGTGAAAAGAATCTCTTTCTCTCTATATATATAATCACATGATACTTTTATGACATACTATGATATCTTTTATCATAAAATTGATTTCACTGAGTGATTTATTTAATTGGGGACACCATTAATAATTCAAGTAGCACCAGCGGCAGTAGTAGCAGCAGCAACAACAGCAGCAGGTGCATTTCTATTCACATAGAGGAAAGCATGCAGTAAACTGCCTACATTGGTTATGTGTCCAGGAACTGCAGGCAACATGCACAGTTGGGTTCCTTTTGTAGGTGGCCCGCGCCACCTACTGGCTGGTAATGGGTATTGCATCTAATCCAGCTAACTGAACCACAGGTAAGATTTAATATTCAAAAATATAAATCTGAAGTTTATAATTTAAAAGGGCAATATGTCAGACAAACTAACCATCCATGGTTTCAGTAGCCTCTTTACTTACACCATGTATGAGATTTCACAAGATTTATATGATGTCCCTTCTACATCACTATTAGTCTTATCCTCTTTTTTTTTTTTTTTTTTTTTAACAGACTGATACCAGGCTTCTCAAAAAAGAGGTCGGAAATCTGAAGAAGGATACCACCAATTTAACTAACAAAACTCAGTCAAGTGAGGTACTTTTAGAAATGGTACATACAGATAGTAATTTATTTAAAGGAAGATTCAGCACTCTGGAGAAGGATACAGCCAATTTGGCACATAAAACCCAATCAATGACAGTGGGTGCTGAAACATTATTTGAGAAACATTAACATTATTTGAAAGTATTAATCGGACTCTGTCAAAGAGGTATGACAGATTGAATGATAGAATGTCTCTCAGGAAGGTAATAAGCATGTTATAAAAATTATGTTCAAGGATGAGACATTATCTCTTCTGAACAGACTTCATACCTTGGAATCCTCAGTGAGGGCATTAGAGTAGAACACTGGACAGGAGATCCAGACATTACAAAAGGCAGTGGTAAATAGATTCGAAAAGATTGAGGAAATTATCAAATTTGATGACCAGGAACAAAAGGTAAAAAGGCAAAATTTAACCTCATCAGTATGTAAAAATCTCTGGGATAGCTTCCACAGAGTTCTGCCTGCCTTTTCAGTAAAACATCAGAAAAAGTATCTGGCCCCAAGTAATCAAAGGTTGTCAAAGAATATTTACGAGAGCCCATACATATGACTTATCTAAAGGAAATTAAACAAGCAATTGTAGCTTATGGACTACATTCGTCTTTTGTTAGGGAAATAATCAAAACATGGGCTTTCAGTAACAAAGCCACACCTTAGGAGGAAAATTGATGTAGGAGGGTCATCTGTCTATGTGTTACTTTCATTGGTTAATAAAAAAACTGCTTTGGCCTTTGATAAGCCAGCCCTTAGGTGGGTGGAGTACTCAGAACTGAATTCTGAGAGGAAGAAGGCAGTGAGGCAGTTGCCATGCCTCTCCTCTCTGAGATGGACGCAGGTTAAGATCTTTCCTGGTAAGCCACCACCTCGTGGTGCTACACAGATTACTAAATATGGGTTAAAGCAAGATGTGAGAATTAGCCAATAAGAGGCTGAAACTAATGGGCCAGACAGTGTTTAAAAGAATATAATTTGTGTGTTGTTATTTCGGGTGTAAAGCTAGCCGTGCAGAAGCCGGGTGGGATGAAAAGCAGGCCTGCCCGCAGCTCCTTCTATAGAAAATGGTTCAGAAAAAATGGTTCAGAAAAAAGGATTTTGGCATTGACTAAAATGCCAATCTTGTAAGTAAATAAGAATAAACAGACTGACTTAGTCAGTGTTTCTATTGCTGTGATAAACACTATGACCAAAATCAAGTTTTTCACCTTCATTTTGACCATGTCTATGCAACAATTTCTTATTGCCCGTAAGTCTCCCAGACTTCCAAACATTTTGCATCACCTTTAACCATCCTGTAGTCATTTTTAATTTTCATCATCTACCCTCTAATTAAATGTCTTTTTATAAATGTCATGTTCATAAAGTCATGCCAAGAGTCATTGCTCTACATTGCTAAAGGGCAAAAACAATCTAGACATTTGAAAAGGCTCATTCCCAGGAAGTCATGGGCCATGAATAAGGACGATTGGATGACTTTGTAAATTACTAATTGATGTTAGCATGTGGTACTGGGATAGTATTCAAGGTCTTGTACATGCTAGGTAAAGAAATCCAACATCAAGCTATATTCCCAACTTTGAAGATTTGACAGTTCCAATAAAATAGAAAAAAAGGTCTTTGAGAGACACAGGGAGTACTGCAATAAAGAGATTTGACTTAAACAAATGTTGAAACACAGGTAAGTTTGTACTACAGTCTTTTAATTTAAGTAGTTCTGGGCATTCTAAAAAAATGCAAAATGGGTGGACCAACCCTTCCTGTTCTAATGGGAGCTCACCAAATCCAGCGGGACGGGGGTCTGAATGAGCATGTGATCAAACCGGACTCTCTGAATGTGGCTGAAAATGGGGGCTGACTGAGAAGCCATTGATAAAGGCACTGGGACTTATTTCTACCACATGTACTGGCCTTTTGGGACCCTAGTCTATTTGTCTATTTGGATGCAAAGCTTCCTAGGACTGAATGGGAGGGGGGCTTGGTCTTCTCTCTTAAGGAGGGCGGGGGAGGGTGGACAAGGAGTGGGGGAGTGGGAGGAGAATGGGAGGAGGGGAAGAAGTGTAAATTTTTTGAATGGAAAAATAAAAAAAAAAGAAAGCAATCATAGAACCTTCACCTGGCATTGGATGGAGAAAATGACAGAGTCCCACATAGGAGCATCGGACTGAGCTCCCAAGGTCCTGATGAGGAGCAGAAAGAGAGAGAACATGAGAAAGAAAGTCAGGACCGTGAGGGGTGCATTCACCCATGTAGACGGTGGGACAGAACTAACGGGAGACCACCAAGTCCAGTTGGAATGGGACTGATAGAACAGAGGACCAAACTGGACTCTCTGAATGTGGCTGACGGTAGAGGAGGACTGAGAAACCAAGGACAATGGCGATGAGCTTGAACTCTACAGCATGGATGGGCTCACTGTGAGCCTTGTCAGTTTGGTTGCTCACCTTCCCGGACTTAGGGGGAGCTGGGAGGACCTTGGACTTAACATAATGAAGGGAACCCTGATGGCTCTTTGGCTTGGAGAGGGAGGGAGTGGGGGTATGGGTGAAAGGGAGGGGAGGGAAGGGGGAGGAGGAAGGGAGGAGATGGAAATTTTTTTATAAAAAAATAAAGAATTAAAAAAAGAAAGCAAAATGGTAGAAGTTCAAAACCATCAATTAAGCTTAGTTTGTTCTGAAAATTTTAATTAGTCAGTTGAATACTGGGGCAGTGTTGACGGATTTTTTTTCTTCACTCACAGGAGGTAGAATGACAGCAAGCAGCATTGCAAATGGCAAAAACTAGAAGGATAAAAAGTAAAACTCCCAGTTATAATAGTGTGGCTGGAACCATCACTAAGTTGACCATGTTAAAACTTTCAACGTTGGTCATAATTAAGAGTTCTTGGAACTAGAACAAATCATTTCTCTCTTTTACAAAGTTCCTGGAAAGTGCTTTGCTAGATCTGGTTTTAGTCCAAGAATTTCACCTTTACTAGCCCAATAAGAACATTCCCTCAAGAACCTCACAATCATGTCCTTCACTACAGAAACAAGAAACTAGAACTCTAAGAGGCTCAAAAGACATGTTATTTCTCAACTATGGGCTTCTTGTTCCTCTAAGCAGTTGGGGAACACCATTTGCCCATCTCAGTTAGTATGCCAGTCTTGTTATCAGAACTGGCCAGATAGATTTTCCACCATCTAAGAATAGCCATGTTTCACCACCTAAGGAATCTGTTCCTGTTCATGTCTGGGTGGGGTTTTTAATCTGAACTTACCCATTCTGATTTGTAAATCTATCTTTAAAAATATTTAAAGAGTTTTAAACTATGCTCTTGCTTGTATAGGCCAGGTACTCTATGTCGGGAATTAAAGGACTTATAAAGCATTTGGTGTTTAGTGGAGGACATAGGTATAGGATTTGATTCACATGAGCATTTTAGGATAAAGATGGATGTAGGTAAATGACAGTGTTGAACACGATGGGAACAACAACTTTTTTATTTTTTGTCTAATTTCAGTAAAAATGACTGCTCCCAATGGGCTCAGGTTCTGGCAATTTTACAGACAAATGAAATCTTCAATGGAAAAATCACCATACTAATTACCTAGTCCACTTTTCACTTTGAGGATAAAAAAATCTAGAATCTAGAGGCAAATTGTGATTAATTAGTTTCACACTTACTAGTGTCTAAATCAGGTGTCTGACCCAGGACTTGAGACCATCCAGAGATCTTCCCCCTGACTCACATTGTCCTTTCTTCACTGATTTCAGACTGACAAAGAACTGATTCACTTTGGTCCTCCTGTGCTCTCTCCATCTCTCTCATATTCCCAGTTCAGCTTTGGAGTACTCGATAACGACTTCCTTTATGGTTCTGAAGTTTGAGCAAAGAACAAAGACTCAAAGCCCAAGTGTTTAAGTAGGACCTTGTTGAATTGTAAGACAAAGAAATGTAGAGGAGCAATGGAGAATGAAGATGAGGTACACACAGAAGGGGAGGTCGGAGGAGAATCTAGGGAGGATGAAGAAGAAGGGAGAAAAGGAGGGAGTCAGAGAAGGGAAGCAGAGACCAGGAACAAGAAGACTTCCTGCATATTGTAGAAAAAAAAGAAGCCTTGGGTCACAGGCCTCTCTTAGGATGTATGTTCTAGTCTTCTCCAGGACAAGAAGAAATTAATCTCATTGTGGGGTTAGTTCTGAGGGAAGGGGATTCTCACCAGCTTGAATTCCGGGTCTTCTTCCAATTCAGTCAGACGAAGGAGAGATGGTTTGTCTTGCAGGTGGAAATTTTTCTGCTTTTCTGGATTCAGCTATAAACAGATAAGACAGTTTGCTTAAAAGATGAGACTAAACAATGAGAGCTGTAGTAATAGCAACCCCACAAGCTCTGTCAGTCCAAACCTACTTACCTATTGCTGACAGGAAGGTGGGATCAAATGAAAGCCAGAGGCATTTGAATCTTTCTGGCTTGAAACTTTGTCAGTTGCATGTCATTGACTATTGAGTTGTATTTAATATTAATATTTAAGAGCTTTATTTTGAGTAAAGTTAATGGGTAAGAGCATGGATTAAATTTGTACTGATCCATGTTTAAATCTAGTGTAAATGCTAATTGTATTGAATGGATGCCTTGATCAATGAGAATCTCTGTTCTTGTTTTGAAATGAGTTTCACAACATACTTATTTCTTAGAATTGTTTTGAGCATTAAATAAAGGAATCATGAAAGTGACTGTGATAATTATTGTCCTTTATTGAGTATTCAGCAAGAGGTAGCTGCTGTTTTTTCTTTTTTTTTCTTTTTTTTTAATATTTAAAAATTTCCATCTCCTTCCCTCCTCCTCCCCCCTCCCTCCCCTCCTCCTCCTCCTTCCCTCCCCTCCTTCTCCCCCTTCCCTCCCCTCCCCTCCACCCATACCTCCCCTCCCTCCCTCTCAAGGCCAAGGAGCCATCAGGGTTCCCCACTCTATGCTAAGACAAGGGTCCTCCCAACTCCCCCCTGGTCCAGGAAGGTGATCGACCAAGCTGAGAAGTCTCCCACAGAGCCCATCCATACAGAAGAATCAGATCCCAGAGCCATTGTCCTTTGCTTCTCAGTCAGCCCCCGCTGTTGGCCACATTCAGAGAGATGGGTTTGGTCGCATGATCCATCAGTCCCATTCCATCTGGAGTTGGTGATCTCCCATTAGTTCTGTCCCACCGTCTCCATGAGTGAACGCACCCCTCTCGTTCCTGACTTTCTCCCCCATGTTCTCGCTCCTTCTGCTCCTCATCAGGACCTTGGGAGCTCAGTCCAGTGCTCCAATGTGGGGCTCAGTCACCTTCCCCATCTGTCGCCAGCTGGAGGTTCCCTCACGGTCCTGACTTTCTTTCTCATGTTCTCTCTCCTTCTGCTCCTCATCAGGACCTTGGGAGCTCAGTCCGGTGCTCCAATGTGGGGCTCTGTCATTTTCTTCATCTATCATCAGGTGGAGGTTCTATGGTGATATGCAAGAAATTCATCAGTATGGCTATAGGAACTGGCCTTTTCAGGCTCCCTCTCCTCAGCTGCCCAAGGAACTAACTGGGGGCGTCTCCCTGGAAACCTGGGAACCCCTCTAGGGTCAAGTCTCTTGACAACCCTCAGGTAGCTCCTTAAATTAAGATATATGCTTCCCTGCTCCCATATCCACCCTTCTTATATCCCAAGCACCCCATTCCTCCGAGCTCCCTCCGTTCTCCCCTTCACACTTTTCTCTCCCCATCTTCCCTTGGCCCAGTCTTGCCCAACCCTCAAGTTCCCAATTTTGCCTGGCGATCGTGTCTACTTCCAATATCCAGGAGGATTACGATATCCTTTTTTGGGAGTTCACCTTCTTATTATCTTCTCAAGGATCCCAAATTTATAGGCTCGATGTCCTTTAATTATGGCTAGAAACCGATTATGAGTGAGTACATCCCATGTTCATCTTTTTGGGTCTGGGTTACCTCACTCAGAATAGTGTTTTCTATTTCCATCCATTTGCCTGCAAAATTCAAGATGTCATTGTTTTTTACCGCTGAGTAGTATTCTAGCATATATATATTCCACAGTTTCTTCATCCATTCTTCCACTGAAGGGCATCTAGGTTGTTTCCAGGATCTGGCTATTACAAATAATGCTGCTATGAACATAGATGAGCATATGCTTTTGTTGTATGATTGGGCATCTCTTGGGTAGATTCCCAATAGTGGAATTGCTGGGTCCTGGGGTAGGTTGATCCCGAATTTCCTGAGAAACCGCCACACTGCTTTCCAAAGTGGTTGCACAAGTGTGCATTCCCACCAGCAATGGATGAGTGTACCCCTTACCCCACAACCTCTCCAGCAAAGGTTATTATTGGTGTTTTGGATTTTAGCCAATCTGACAGGTGTAAGATGATATCTCAAAGTTGTTTTGATTTGCATTTCCCTGATAGCTAGGGAGGTTGAGCATGACCTTAAGTGTCTTTTGGCCATTCGAACTTCTTCTGTTGAGAATTCTCTGTTCAGTTGAGCGCCCCATTTTTTAATTGGGTTAATTGGCATTTTACCGTCTAGTCTCTTGAGTTCCTTATATATTTTAGAGATCAGACCTTTGTCAGTTGCAGGGTTGGTGAAGATCTTTTCCCAGTCAGTAGGCTGCCTTTGTGTCTTAGTGACAATGTCCTTTGCTTTACAGAAGCTGCTCAACTTCAGGAGGTCCCATTTATTCAATGTTGCCCTTAAAGTCTGTGCAGCTGGGGTTATGTGTAGGAAACGGTTCCCTGTGCCCATTTGTTGTAGAGTACTTCCCACTTTCTCCTCTATCAAGCTCAATGTGTTCAAATTAATATTGAGGTCTTTAATCCATTTGGACTTGAGTTTTGTGCATGGTGATAGATATGGATCTACTTTCATTCTTCTACAGGTTGACATCCAGTTATGCCAGCACCATTTGTTGAAGATGCCCTCTTTCTTCCATTGTGTACTTTTGGCTCCTTTATCAAAAATCAGGTGTTCGTAGGTTTGTGGTTTAAGATCCGGGTCTTCTATACGATTCCATTGGTCAACTTCTCTGTTTTTATGCCAATACCAAGCTGTTTTCAATACTGTAGCTTTGTAATAGAGTTTGAAGTCAGGGATGGTAATGCCTCCAGAAGAACCTTTATTGTATAAGATTTTTTTGGCTATCCTGGGTTTCTTGTTTTTCCATATAAAGTTGATTATTGTCCTCTCAATCTCTGTGAAGAATTTTAATGGGACCTTGATTGGGATTGCATTGAATCTATAGATTGCTTTTGGTAGAATTGCCATTTTTACTATGTTGATCCTCCCAATCCACGAGCAGGGGAGATCCTTCCATTTTCTGGTATCCTCTTCAATTTCTTTCTTCAAAGACTTAAAGTTCTTGTCAAATAAGTCCTTCACTTCCTTGGTTAGAGATACTCCCAGATATCTTATGCTATTTGTGGCTATTGTGAAAGGTGATACTTCTTTGATTTCCCTCTCTGCTTCCTTATCCTTTGTGTATAGGAGGACGACTGATTTTTTGGAATTGATCTTGTAACCTGCCACGTTACTGAAGGAGTTTATCAGCTGTAAGAGTTCTTTGGTGGAGTTTTTGGGGTCGCTTATGTATACTATCATATCATCTGCAAATAATGAAAGTTTAACTTCTTCCTTTCCAAATTGAATCCCCTTGATTCCCTTATGTTGTCTTATTGCTATTGCTAGAACTTCAAGCACTATATTGAAGAGATAAGGAGAGAGTGGACAGCCTTGTCGTGTTCCTGAATTTAGTGGGATAGCCTTGAGTTTCTCTCCGTTTAGTTTGATGTTAGCTGTCGGCTTGCTGTAAATAGCTTTTATTATATTTAGGAATGACACTTGTATCCCTAATCTCTCCAAGACCTTTATCATAAAAGGGTGCTGAATTTTGTCAAATGCTTTTTCAGCATCTAATGAGATGACCATATGGTTTTTTTCCTTCAGTTTGTTTATATGATGGATTACATTGATAGATTTTCGTATGTTGAACCAGCCCTGCATCTCTGGGATGAAGCCTACTTGATCGTAATGGATAATTTTTCTAATGTGTTCTTGGATTCGGTTTGCCAGTATTTTATTGAGGATTTTTCTGTCAATGTTCATGAGTGAGATTGGCCTGTAATTCTCTTTCTTGGTTGAGTCTTTGTGTGGTTTAGGTATCAGGGTAACTGTAGCTTCATAGAAGGAATTTGGCAGTGACTCTTGTGTTTCTATATTATGAAATACCTTAAGGAGTATAGGTATTAGGTCTTCTTGGAAGTTCTGGTAGAATTCCGCATTGAAACCATCTGGTCCTGGGCTCTTTTTGGTAGGGAGGTTTCTGATAACAGTTTCTAATTCTTCGCGACTAACAGGACGATTTAGAGCATTTACCTGGTCCTGGTTTAACTTTGGTATATGGTATTTATCTAAAAAACTGTCCATTTCTTTTACATTTTCCAATTTTGTGGCATACAGGCTTTTGTAGTAAGATCTAATGATTCTCTGAATTTCCTGTGTGTCTGTGGTTATGTCCCCCTTTTCATTTCTGATCTTATTAATTTGTGTGTTCTCCCTCTGCCATTTGATTAGTTTGGCTAAGGGTTTGTCAATCTTGTTGATTTTCTCCAAGAACCAGCTTTTTGTTTCATTGATTCTTTGGATTGTTTTCTGTGTTTCTATTTTGTTGATTTCTGCCCTCAGTTTGATTATTTCCAGTCTTCTACTTCTCCTAGGTGAGTCTGCTTCTTTTTTTTCCAGAGCTTTCAGGTGTGCTGTTAAGTCACCAATGAGTGCTTTCTCCGTTTTCTTTAAGTGGGCACTTAGTGCTATGAACTTTCCTCTTAGCACTGCTTTCATTGTGTCCCATAGGTTTGAGTATGTTGTGTCTTTGTTTTCATTAAATTCAAGAAAGACTTTAATTTCTTTCTTTATTTCTTCCTTAACCCAGGTGTGGGTCAGTAGTTGACTGTTCAGTTTCCATGAGTTTGTGGGTTTTCTGGGGGTAGCATTGTTGTTGAATTCTAATTTTAATCCATGGTGATCCGATAAGACACAGGTGGTTACTAATATTTTTTTGTAATTGTGGAAGTTTGCTTTGTTACCAAGTATATGGTCAATTTTCGAAAAGGTTCCATGAGCCGCAGAGAAGAAGGTATATTCTTTCCTATTTGGGTGGAATGTTCTATAGATGTCTGTTAAGTCCATTTGGTTCATTACCTCCATTAAGTCTTTCAATTCTCTGTTAGGTTTCTGTCTGATTGACCTGTCCATTGGTGAGAGAGGAGTGTTGAAGTCTCCAACTATTAGTGTGTGTGGTTTGATGGCTGCCTTGAGTTCTAGAAGTGTTTCTTTTACATAAGTGGGAGCTTTTATATTAGGGGCATAGATATTCAGGATTGAGACTTCATTCTGATGGATTTTTCCTGTTATGAGTATAAAGTGTCCCTTTCCATCTCTTCTGATTGATTTTAGTTTGAAGTCAACTTTGTTGGAAATTAGTATGGCCACACCCGCTTGTTTCTTAGGGCCATTTGCTTGATAAACCTTTTCCCAACCCTTTACTCTGAGTAGATGTCTGTCTTTGTGGTTGAGGTGTGTTTCTTGTAAACAGCAAAATGTTGGATTCTGTTTTCGTATCCAGTCTCTTAGCCTGTGCCTTTTTATAGGTGAATTGAGTCTATTGATATTAAGTGATATTAATGACCAGTAGTTGTTAACTTCAGTCATTTTTAGTAGTAGAGTTTGTGTGTTTCCCTTCTTCTAGTTGTGCTGGTGAAGGGTCGCTAGATGCCTGAGTTATTGTCGGCGTTGTTGGACTCCTTGGTTTGTGATTTTCCTTCTATTACTTTCTGCAAGGCTGGATTTGTGGCTACGTATTGTTTAAATCTGTTTTTGTCCTGGAATATCTTGTTTTCTCCATCAATGGTGAATGCAAGCTTTGCTGGGTATAATAGTCTAGGCTTGCATCCATGTTCCCTAAGTGTCTGTAGCACATCTATCCAAGCTCTTCTGGCTTTCATGGTTTCCATTGAGAAATCAGGTGTAATTCTGATAGGTTTCCCTTTATATGTTACTTGACCTTTTTCCTTTGCAGCTCTTAATATCTGTTCTTTATTCTGTATGTTTTGTGTTTTGATTATTATATGGCGTGGGGATGCTTTCTTTTGATCCAGTCTATTTGGTGTTCTGTAGGCTTCTTGTACCTTCATAGGAACATCCTTCTTTAGGTTGGGGAAGTTTTCTTCTATAATTTTGTTGAATATGTTTTCTGGGCCTTTGAGTTGTAATTCTTCTCCTTCTTCTACCCCAATTATTCTTAGGTTTGGTCTTTTCATGGTGTCCCAGATTTCCTGAATGTTTTGTGTTAAGAATTTGTTAGATTTGTTTAGTTCTTTAATCTGTGAGTTTATTTCCTCTATTGTATCTTCAGAGTCCGAGATTCTTTCTTCCATCTCTTGTATTCGGTTGGAAATACTTGTCTCTGAAGTTTCTGTTCGTTTACTCAGAGTTTCCATTTCCAGTCATCCCTCAGATTGTGTTTTCTTCAATACCTCCATTTCATTTATCAGGTCTTGTACTGTTTCCCTTACCTGCTTGATTGCTTTTTCTTGTTTTTCTTGGGTATCTTTGAGAGATTTATTTACTTCCTCTACCTTTTTGTTTGTCATCTCCATTTCTTTATGGCAGTTTTTTACCTCCTGTTTAAGGTCCTCTATTATTTTCACAAAGTACTGTTTAAGGTCGGTTTTTTCTATATCTTCTGGGGTAGGGTGTTCAATTCTTGTTGTTTCGGGATGTCTGGCTTGTGGTGATGTCATGTTGCCTTTCATGTTGTTGGAGGAGCTCCTGCATTGGCGCCTGCCCATCTCTTCCTTCAAAAGGAGCCCGGAGGCGTTTGGTGTCCTAGACCAATCTTTGCTGTGACTCAAACTGGTTGGATCTCCCCAGTACCCGAGGAGGACCTATTCCTTGCGTCACAATCTGAAGAAGCCCACACTCCCTTGCAGGAATCCTCAGACCTGCCTGGAGGCCAGAGTCTGACTCCTCTGGGTGGATGGCCTTAGAACAGGAGCAGGACACCTGAGAACACTAGGGAAAGCTTGGGAGACACAAGCCTGCAGAGGGAAGTGGGGGTAGGGTGTCTGTGCTCTCTTCCAGGGCAGGTTGCCCCAGGGTCCGCATTCACTCACCAGTTCAGATGGAATGTCAGGGCACAGGATCAGGGATTCCAGGCAGCCCAGGGTCGCAGCCCAGACAAAAGGGCCAAGGTGGGGGCAGGGCGGGATGGAATACCACACAGCGAACCTGGCAGCACAATCTGAAGGAGCCCGCACCCCTCCACAGGAATCCTCAGACCTGCCTGGAGGCCAGAGTCTGACCCCTTTGGGTGGATGGCCTTAGAACAGAAGCAGGACACCTGAGAACACTAGGGAAAGCTTGGGAGACCGAAGCCTGCAGAGGGAAGTGGGGGTAGGGGGTCTGTGCTCTCTTCCAGGGCAGGTTGCCCCAGGGTCCGCATTCACTCACCAGTCTGCTGTTTTTTCTTACACTGTGTCTTAGTTACTTTTCTCATTGTGACTGAGTACAAGAGAAGGAGAAATTTGAGGAGAGGCTCATCCTACCATCACCATTCCCATCTTACTGATCAACTATACATTCTCTTTTATTCAATGATACTTCTTTCAGTTCTTTGGTTTGCTTTATGAATTCATATTTTAGACTTTCTTTTTTCTTTTTCTGAATTGTTCTCCATTTTTTCACATGGCAGTTACTACTCACATAGAACTCAGCCAAGTATCACCCTTCCTGGGAAGTCTTCTCCCACTCAATTCCCAGTGGTTTGGGTACTTTTCTGATCTGCCAAAGCATACTGATCTTGCTTAACAAAGAGCTTATCAGACTCGTGTACTTGTTTTTGGGTGTGTCTGCTTCTCTCATTAGACTGTGCTTTCTTTAGCAAACTTGTATCTCATTCATCGTGGTAGTTCTAGATTATCAAATATTTTGCATTTAATAGACTCTCAATATTACATGGTAGTTGAAATATTATAGGATTTTTGTATTAAATGATTTGTTTATTTTGATAAACTCCTTAAGCAGTACATAATGTATTTCAAAGTGAGAGGAAGAGTATCATGTAAGACCTGCAAAGAAGGTGAATGGGAAAAACCAACTGGTTTAGTGACAGTTAATGAATCTATAAATACTTATTTATACAAAAGCATGAAAAAATGAGAAGCTGGAGGTGAGGACAGGCTAGGGTAAGAAAGGCTTTTGTTGAGCTGCATATTTTTCCTACCTTATCTTTGCCATCAGGAGGCACAAGGGGTTGAATTAGATCTCACCTTGTGGTTGTAGAAAGAGACTTAACTCAAAGGAATCATTCAGAGAGCTTGATAATATGCACACTCAAGCTGCATACAGACAAAAAACTGAAAAATTAGTCTTCCTGATAGCTTTTCAATGCTAGTCAGCAAGCCTATCAAAGACCTGAGTAGATCAATATACTAGGATCACTTTCATAATTGCATTGGGTTAAAAATATTAAATATAGATTGACAACATTTTTCTTAAAGATGCTAGTTTTATTTATGCTTTTATGTACTAGAGATCTACAGAGTCTTGTTCTAATACTTCATGTTTTGTGATCAGATGATTTTGATGCACAAGAAAGAATGCTCCCTCCTCTCTGAGATAGGGCCATCTCTCTGCTGTCTTGGCTGTTCTGGAACTCCCTCTGTAGACCAGGCTGGCCTCAGACTCTTAGAGCTCTGTCTGCCTCTGCCTTCTAGGTACTGGAATTCAAGTCATACACAACCACTTCCCAGATAAAACATTTTTATGATTATTCTTCATAACAAATTCGTAGGTCCATTTGATTGAAAGATCTTTTCCCAACCTTTGACTCTGACATGATATCTGTCTTTGATGTTGAGGTCTGTTTTTTGTATGCAGCAAAAGTAAAGATTCTGTTTTTGTATCCATTCTGATAGCCTGTGTTTTTTTTTAAAATAGGTGAATTGAATCCATTTATATTAAGAGGTATTAATGAGTGAGTTTTGAAGTACTTTCTTTTGTTAATTGTGAATACAAGTTGATATGTTTTAAAGTACCAAGATGATCAATAAACTTCATATACCTTCAGTGAGTCTCCAAGAACATTGTTTCTTTGACCCAAATATTTGATAATTTGTGTGTGTGTGTGTGTGTGTGTGTATGTGTGTGTATGTGTATTCACACAAGCCAGAAAAGAAGCCTTTGACCTGAAGTTATAGACAGTTGTGACTCTCCCAATATGGGTACTGAGAACCAAACACAGGTCTTCTATAAAAGCAGGAAGTGCTCTTAACCCTGAACCACCACTCCAGGCCCACATTTGATAGATTTGAATAGTCATGCTTTTGAGATTTTGTATCTGGCATACAGCACCAGTCCTGCTGGCTTAGGCCAGACAACTTTGAATAGATTAATGACCTAGGGAGCATTGATAATCATGATTAGAAGGCATGGCTCTGGATGACAGTGTTGGGTGCCTGCATTTTCGGTTCTTCCTCTATTACCCCTTTCCCAGATCTCTCCCCTCCCTTCCTCCCCCTTCATCTCCCCTCTCTCACTTCTATCTCTATCTATCTTCACTGTATGTTCACCCTATTTCAGCTTTCCTATGTTCATGCAAGCTGCAACTGCTTCTTGGCCTTGGGGATTTCCAAGGAAAGCTTCTTTATGCTTGCCAAAACATGCAGAGTAATATGTTTGTGTGATCATTATACTTGAGAATCTCCTGGCACCTTATACATTTATGGATGGCTTGGTGTTCTCTATTCATAAGCAGCCATTCTAGATTTTTACTTTGTATCGTGCACCTGCAACCCAAAGAGAAATAAACACCAAGGACTTTGCTGCAGCATCACTTGACACAATTCTTCAGGAGTGGGTTCAGTTATTAGCCATTCTATGGTGTGACTATTCACTGTAAAATTCTCCAGCTTCATGACAGGTGATATCAGCATTGTCTGAAATTTTAGCAGTTCTAGCAAACCATAAGTATATATGAATTTGGATCATTTGTGTCCTCATCTTAACTTGGAATAGATTTTCTTTTTTATATCATCTAGCATAGTCAAATAAAAGAAAATCTTTAACTTATATTTTTCCTCTGCAGGGATTATTTTATTAACAGAAAAAATTCTTTGCTCCTTTTTTCTCACATTCTTGTTGCATTCTTTAACACATTTTATCTCCTACTTCTGCTTTTAGTGTTTTTTCTTTTATCCTTTCCAATGTCAAAGCTAAAGAGAAAGATGAAAAACCACACCAGCATGTGTGAATGAAACCCGGAGGCTGAGGCTAGAGTCCAACCAGGGACTCTGTAATATCAGCAATATGGATCATGAAGCTTTCACTCCTCTCAGTGTAATGCTATATTGTCATTAGAGAGAACTGGCCCTCTTTTCTAACCAGGCAAGGCTTCCAGTGGTAGGACTATGACACCAATCCAATCACAAAACCTCTGAACCTGCAGTCTATCCTGCCTGTAAGATGTGCTTGGGCAATGGAAGTATAGAACTTGTGGGATGGCCAACTAATGGCTAGCCAAGCTTGAGGCCCATGTCATAACAGGGAGCCCATGTCTGACAGACCCTAAATAGCCAGGAATCAGAGGTGGGACATCCCAAAGACCCAGGTCAGAAACAAACATGACAAGAAAAAAGTCAATGAAATGAATCCTAATGATATTCTGCTATACTCATAGATGCCTAGCCCCACTGTCATCAGAGAGGTGTCATCTAGCAACTGATGGGAGCAGATGCAGAGACCCACAACCACTACTAGATGGAGCCAGGAGATACCTTCAGAAGAGGGGAAGAATGATTGTGGGAGCCAGAGTGGTCAAGGACACCAAGTTAGCATGATTCATAGATTCAACTAAGCTGGGCTCATAGAGGCTCACAAAGAATGAAGTGACAAACTTGGAAATTGCTTGGGTCTGAACTAGGTCATCAGTATATATATTATGATTGTGTAGCTTGGTGTTCTAGTAGGAATTCTAACAGCAGGAGTGGGGGATATCTCTGACTCTTTTGTGTTGATGGAGTTTCTGTTTCACCTAGTCCTGCAGTCCTTCAGTGCCGAAGAAACACACCGAAATTATATTAGTTACCAACTGTTTGGTATATTAGCTCAGGCTTATTATTAAATTTCTCTTACAACTTAAATTAACCAACAGATCTTATCTATGTTTGCCACATGGCTTAGTATCTTTCATCAGTGAGGCATTCTTATGTTGCTTCCTCTGTGTCTGGGTGATGACTATAGATTGAGTCTTTCCTCTTCCCAGAATTTTCCTACTCTGGTTGCCCTGCCAATACTTCCTGCCTAGCTACTGGCCAATTAGCATTTCATTAAACAAATACAAGTGACAAATCTTACAGTACACAAAAGCATTGTGCCACCACACTTTTGCCTACATTTGAGACCCTTCCTCTCCTACTTGGTTGCCTTTTCCAGCCTTGATATGAGGGTTTGTGGCTAATATTATTGTAACTGTTGTTTCATGTTTGGTTGATTTCTCTGGGAGGCCTGATTTTTTAGGTGGATGGGGAAGAGAATTTGAGGAGTGGATCTGGGGGAGAGGAGCAGTGGAGGGAGGGACTTGTAGGAGTGGAGGGAGGGGAAACAGTGGTCAAGATGTAATGTATAAGGGAAGAAAAAAAGTGTTTAGTTGCTCTTTCTGGGCTGTTTTGTTTCCTCTCTTTGTCCTAGATTCAGATGAGCTTCTTTCAAAGGAAAAAGGAGGAAATTTGTACACAAACAAGCTTGATTTGGGAGAGGGAGGCGATAACTCAAGTCCATATTCAGCTTTTTATTAAAGTAGAGCAACACAAAACAATATAATCCACATCCAAAAGACTCTTGAATCCCTGCAATACCAACTCCAGTGATCAGAGGGAGAGACCAGAACAAAGAGAAAACAAAGAAAGCTTAGAGATAAGAAATTCTGGGTGTTGATCGACTGCAGCAGTACAGTGAGCAACAGGAAGAGAAACAGGGGGCTTATGGTGCCCAAAAGCAATGTGCACAGTGGCTCTTGCATCATTCCAGCCTGGAGGCAAGGGAAGGGTGGAGCTGGCAGCCAGGAACTTATGGTCAGAGACAGGAGCTAGCTGGAAGATGTGTCAAGCAGAATAAAGACATTCTTGAGATGCAGGGGGAGGGAAAAGGATTAGAAGGGTGTACACGAAGAAGTGCCTGATGTGGAGTCAAGCAGGCTAAATCTGCCTCTTGGAAATCCTGAAAATACGACTTGCAGCTTAGGAGCAATGTAGCTGTATTTAGTCTGACTTCTGTCTCTGCAACAAATATGAAAAGTCCAACAGACAAAAGATAATGCATGTGCTACAGCGCTGAGGGCAAGGTATTCTGATTATTGGGAAATTGGGCTAACATACAGCTGTAAAGGGATTCTGACTGTTGGGAAATCAGACTGTACCGATAGCTGGGTTCCCATGGGGGATTGTCTTCCTGTAGGATGTTGCAATCCTGTTCCTCTCTGAGAGAGCTGTTATAGATCAGCCCTGCTCCACTACGCTAAGAGAGTTTCCCAGCAGACATGTCCATTGCTTCTCTGTTCTCATTAAAGTTGTTGCTTCTCTGCTCTGTTCCACTAAGGGAGTTTCCCAACAGAGATGACAAAAGAAGGTCTTCACCCTAAACTCATTCAAGAGATTTATTGGAAGGGAGTAAGTAATCTAAGAGAGTGCTGCCTCTGCCAGTGTGGAAAAGGCTGCCCCAGCTGAACAGGCACAGGGTTTCCGTAAGGCTTCTTGGGGGCAGAGATTTTCCATGGTGAAGATTTTCAGTGTGGAAATTTCCATTTCAATCCTTGAGTTTGAACAAACTCAGTGATTGGCTGGATTTCATGCTCAGGGAATGGTTAGTTTCAAGCTCAGGGATTGGTGGGTTTTCTTGTTCAGGGATCAGTGGGGTTGGTGCTCAGTTGATCAAGGGCAGTATGTGTTTCTTTGGCTCTGGTCAAGGTTTCTTTCACTGGCCGCTTTTAAGATTTTGGCTCTAGTTTTGGGTCAGAGAGTGTTTCTTTCACTGGCTCTTGTCTGATCTCATCTTTGTCTCTACATATGTCTGGACTCCAAAACAGAAGGAAACAATTCACAGATTGGTTTGAACTTCAGAAAGCTTGTTGACAACTATTAATTTTGTTTCTGCTTTCAATTTGCAAAATTGGGGCAGTTGCAATATAGACTCTCTGGAGCTTAACAAGATGGACTTGCTTCCTGTGAGGTCTATTATTTGCTATGTGGTCTTGGGCTCCTTGGGCTTCAAAGTACTTGGGGTCCTATTCTGGTGCTGAGTCAGAGTCTCTCAGGCATTTTGCAAGGGTATCCAAATGTTATGATGATTGTGATATTATAAACTCAATTCAATTATAATAAAATGTTTTATTAATTAGCTGATAGCAGGACAGCACTCTGTTAGCCAAACTTGAGATTGTCATGAAAAGTGTGGTGAGAAAAGGATTTGTGTGGTGAAAACCATTAGAAGACCTTCATTATCTGCCAAAACTGATCTATTTAGTAAGTGGTCAAGGTGACCCCAAATAATCCTTGGCTATATGCATAAGCATGTTACAGAAGACCCCAAACAGTTATATGACAAACAGATGGACATGCCTCTACATTAGTGTGTGTGTGCATGTGTGTGAATGCATTCTTCTCTCTCTCTCTCTCTCTCTCTCTCTCTCTCTCTCTCTCTCTCTCTCTCTCTCTCTCTCTCTCTCTGTGTGTGTGTGTGTGTGTGTGTGACTGAGCCTGGGATTACTGAGAATTTATAATCCAGGAGGAGCTGGAGTTAGAGAGAAATGGCTAGTGAGTTTCAAGATGGACGCCCAGCATAAAATTGGAGATTTTTAAGGCCAGCACACAGCTTCTCTTCTGTATGGTTCCCTGAGTCTCGAGAAGGATTTGATGAAGACATCCTGTTTAGGACTGATATTCTCATGTTCAATACATTATATTCAAAGCAGCAGAAATTAAGACATAAGCATTCTCTTTAGCAGAAGATCTTCAGGTCTGGAAATAGAAACTGATTTATTTTTATGTATTTTATTTATAAACTGTAATCTTGGTGGTGACACCTGAATTTCAGGTCCTTTGGAAAAAATGAAATTTGTGTGGCAGTGTTATTGTTTATGTTGGCAATTATTATATTTCAAGTCATCAAGTACTTCTTCCTTTGTGATTTTGGTCCATGAATCTGGAATAGTACCTAATTCTGTAAATTTTTTCCCATACTCCTTTTCGAGCTTTGATCTGAAGCGACAGACGAACCATTTCCAATATGGCTGGGTAGTTGAGTCTGGGGTGATGCTCCATGTGGCAAAATTACCTCCTGCTGCTCGATATTTCTTATATGGGAACTTCCGGAGGTCATGTAAAATAAATGAACGATCACTTGCTACACAAGTAGTACAGCAGTCAGTGACAAAGTAGTCTGTTTTATGATAATACCATCCATTGACAGCCTGAGGACGGTGGAATGGCACACTGTGGTCTCCATCATGTTGGGGAACGGTGTTGGTACAAATTGCTTTACAAAAAGGACACTGTTTCCAGCAGCCACAGAGATGCGCAGAGAGAATTTTCTCAATGTCAGGAATCATTTCATCTATGGGCTTACTTGAGCAGTCCTCTTTGACTTTCTTCAGTGAAGGATTCAAAGCTGCAATCATGACTTCTTTGAGAAACTCAATGTCCTTTATCTCCTGGTGCTCAATGCTTCTCAGGTCTCTTCTTGGAAAGATCAGGTTGCTTCCTAGGTGATCACAGAACAAATCCAACCAGCCAGATGCAGTGCTGCCTTTATCTTTAGTTACTGCTGTGGACTCATGAATGGCAGAGAGAATGACATTCTTGATGTCACCTAAAATTATTTTTATAAAAGTCTTTATTTTTTTACCTTCTTTTTCTGAACAGTATCTTCTAATGTGGTCTCTAATGTAATCCCTGAAAAAGGATTCTGGATGATGAATGTACTTCCAATACTTATCAAAGTTTTCTTCTTCTGCCAGAGTAATGAGAACATGTTTCTCCAGGTTAGCCCTGTTTCCATTGAATTCAGTGCAGGCAGCTCTCATGTCTCCAGCTACTTTAAGGCCCATTTTCTCCCATATAGTGGCAGAGATAGCAGGAGTGAGCTTGAGCCACAGGAAGTCCACAAAAGATGTGATGGATGTGGCGCCTTGGCAGGAAATCTTAAAACTCATGAAGAAATCATCTTTTTTTCTCTCCAGATAGTTCACAGGATCATATTCTTTCTTGAATGCCTTGTTCATTTCCTTGAAATTCTTAGATGCTTTTTCAAATAAGCAGGAGGATAAGTCAATGCTGTAGTCTCTGGTAAATGTGTATTCTTCCTCAGGGGGAACAGATTTCAGTTCATTTTCTATTATCCTCAGGATTTCATGAAAATCATTCTGACTATAATCACGCCTTTGCTTCCAAATGTTTTCAATTATTTCATCAAATCTTAAAGAAATGTTACTAGTAGTCTTCTTAATGGATTCTTTATGACAGGTTTCTAAACACTTTGGCATTACCCTAAACCTTTTTTTCACTTGGACATGTTTAGCATAATTAATTTCAAACATTTCTCCAGAGTTCTTTTTAAGTCTTTCTACAATGTTTTTCTCCTTTTTGAAATGCTCCAGAAGGATATTTTCAGCATCCCAATCAATGTCAGGTTCTTTGACAGGAGGTGCATTCAAAGACACTTTGTAGATCCAATTTGTCCAAAGTTGATTGAATTTCTCACGCAACTCTTCATCACTGAATTCTTTACCTTTCACATCTAAAGCCAACTCTCGGCTCCTCTCTAACAGTTCACATTCATATTGTGACTTTTGGTTATCTAGTCTTTCTTGGCTTTGTTTAAGACTGATGAGCTCATTGCCTTTCCTTCTGGTGTCTGAAATAAGTGCATCTTTAAGCATTAGTAACTTATGTTCAAAGCTTGATTTCCACTGTACCAATGTTTCTCTATCTGTGTCTTCTTCAAAATATTTGTCAAAATCTTCCTTGATAGTTTCATATTTTGTACTGACTGGACACTCCAGTGTGCTGGGTGTGAGTATCAGGATTTTCCCATTTTCTATCTGATTGGTCAACTGATTCTGTAAATCCAGCACATGACTCCTCAGCTCCCAGGTCCAGTGGTTATACATCGTTTCCAGTTTACTCATGGCTATGACCTCTTGGGTATTCCGGAAACTGAAAATGAAGTTCTCACTGACCAGGGCTCTCCACAAATCCTGAACTCGGAATTTTACATCTGAGATCTTCATGATCCTTCCCTTGGATTCCTGCTGGGCAGTCCTAAGAATCCCAGTTTTCAACTCCTGGACATTGTGGCTATAGTGAGGATTGGGAGGGGCCATTGGGGGATTGCCATCCCAGAGGTGAGCAAAGTAGTAGACATGACTATTAACATCAAATTTAATTACATCGCTGAAGCAGGTTATGTTTGAGCACTCTTCCTGTTCAGCAGCTAATGCTGTCATCTCATCCAATCTCTGTTCCATTCTCCTTCGTCCTTCCATAGTTTGGTCTTTAGCTGTAACTTCTCCCACATTTTGATGGACAAAGATGCAACTTGGGGAGATTTTCACTTGTTTCATTCTCAGAAAGGCCTGGGCTACTATTTGTAGGATATCCTGCATCTCTGATGGATTCTCCCCAAAAATATTGATCAAAGTCAAGTTTCCAAGACCAATGACAAAGGTAGCCAACTCATTGTCCCGATGGTGGGATTTGCTGTTGAGTTCTGGAGCCCGAAGTCCTTCTGTGTCTACAACAAGCACAAAATCAAAGCCAAGTTCCTCTGTGAATGTCTCTTCCACCTTCAGGAGCTGCATGTAGGCCCCCTTGGTGCACCTGCCTGCACTGGCTGTGAACTGCAGCCCAAACAGGGCATTCAGTAGGGTGGATTTCCCTGAGCTCTGCAGTCCGAGGATAGAGAGAACAAACAGTCTTTTGTCTCCAACTTTCTCTGAGATCTTGTCAAAAACAGCTGCCACCCACTTTAGAGGCACATATGAAGCATCCCCATCCATCAGCTCAATGGGAACACCAGCTACCATCAAATCTGCAGCAATCTGGGGGAGGCAGAGAAAAAGGCTGTCTCTAGAGGAGGAAGTTTCTTCCAGAGCTTCATAGATCTGACCAACTTCTCGGAGAAGATGCTCAATTCCTAAAGTGCAGTTAAGAATCTCGGTAGAGATGGCTTCTATCTGCTTCTGCCAGAGTGTCAGGGAGCTGCTTCTGTCTGCCGTTTGCTTTTCTGCCTGTACCTGTGACCACAAAGATTGTTGCTTTCCATGCAAATTCTCCAAGTGTCCTGAAGTTAGCTTTTCCAAAACCATATTTATCCAGTGTAAGAAATATAGTTTGGGGTAAATTTCTACATCTTCTTGGAGACTTTGTAGGACAGAGCACATTAAGGGATTGAGAGGAAATGCCTTTTTAAATTGCTGACATCGTATTTTTTGTTTTTCTACCTCAATTTCACTCTTGTGTTGTTCAATGCTCCGATTCCCCCTTTCTCTCAGATGATAGAGTTCCTTGTCCTTCTTACACCAAAGGTGCCAAAGTTGTCCCTGCAGTGGCAACAAGTTTTCTTTTATCTCAGATAACTTTGATAGTTTCAGGAGGTCCATTATAGTCTGTGCCTTTTCTTTGGATTCCTTAATTTCTCTTTGATCTTCATCAATCAGAAATCCTTGTTTTCTAGCTATCTTTGAACAGTCCTCTAAGCTGAGTGGATGGCCAGAGAGTTCTAGTAAAAGTTTGATGGCATTTGTGAGTTCTTCTGTTAATTCTGCTTCATTTCTATTCCTGATGCCAATTCTCATTCTTTTACCAGAATAATTGGCTGTGGCTTTTTCTTTGTCATCAATCAAGCAGATCAGGGATCTTGATGACTGACAGAGGTGTCTGACAAGGTTTTGGTTTTCTTTATTGTCATCAGAAGCTGACATGAGGATCACAATGACAGAAGAGACATCCTGCAGGAAACTGATTTGTTGCCTATGGTCCTTGGCATCTCCATGAAGATTAGTGAAAGTCACACACTTGTCAAATATGTCCTCACCCTGGTCCCCAGGACAGAACCAGGAGATCTCTACCACTCCTTCCATCAGGAGACAGTCTTTGCTGCTTCCTTTGCAGTGTCTGTGAAAAAACACATCATGTTTATGTTTACTGAGGAGAGAGTTCATGATCTGAGATTTGGAAGCAGAGAAGCCACTTCCAACTCTAATGAAGGACACTATGGGGGTAGAAACACAGCACATCTGCTGATTCCTGTGACTGTAACTCTTGTCCTGTGCTGATTTACTTGATTCTTGCCAACTTCTCCTGATTTGTCTGAGAGACCACAGAGAGAATTCCATCTGAGAGGTGTTGGGATTTGGCACCACAAGGGGGAGTGCAAACTGACAAATGGAAAGTTTGGACAAAATGTATTGCCTGGCAAGATCATCTGCACAGTGAAAAATGGCCATCTGGATATCCATTGGGTGAATGTGGGGCCGGAACTCAGTGGTTGAAGAATTAGTAAGTTTATATCTGTCATCAAACAACTCTTCATATGGATCAAAAGCCTCATTTTCTGAGTTGTCAGGACCTACAGAGTCTTGGGTGTCTGCATTTCCATTAATTTTGAAGACCAGATGCCTGAACCCACAATCTAGCACCAGTAGCTTTTGTAGGAAATAGAAGGGAAGTTCCTGTTCAGATCTTGGCTGTGTATTATACACAGAAGTCTTATAGATCAGATGGAAGTCAGCTCTGCTCATCCTTTTTGGGTAGTGGTGTTCTAGACCTAGACGCTGGAGTAAATCTAGCAACAGTCCCTTTTCTATGTTTTCATTTTGGTTGTTTTCATTATCTTGTTGATTATAAGTCTCTTTCTTTTCAAGGTCGAGACTTTGCAGCTGTTTTTCCATTTCATCCACTTTCAAAGCAGAAATGGTGTCTTCATAATTCCCATCAATGAATAATCTCAAATTATTCTCTAGATTTTCCCAATCATGATCTGTTTCACATTTTGTGAGGACTTGTCCAAATTTTGCAGACAATAAATGCTCCATATGCTGTCTTATTAATTCCAAGCGTTGTGTTTTTTCTTCTGGAGAAATCTCTGAGACATTCACTGTGGTGGTCAGAGCTTTGAGCACTAGGAATGCCTGTGCCCTGTCTGTGCAGATAGTTTTGAGCTCCTGATATCTGTGTTGGACAGTTTGTATTTCATCCAGTAGGAAATTTATCTCAGCGCACCCCAGGAGAAGATGGAAAACATTGCTTTCCAGCTGATAGCCTGCAGCAGCTGCAATGCAGAGTAGTAGCAGGTGCATGTCTGGCTGCTCTGCTTCTCTGAGATAGTTCAAGAAGGAGCTAAGAGCTGTGGTGACATCACAGGTAGCCTTTCTTTGAGCTTCTTCCACTGTTTCTAGGGACTCAGATTTGTCATTTGCTTCCACGAGAGCTTTTTGGATTTCTTTCAGACTTTTAAGGAATTCAGACAATTCAGTGATTTTGACTTGCTTTTCCTCTGACTCTGTCTTGTCAATCCACTGAATCATTGACTTCACCTGAGGAAAGTATTTCACTTCGTTGACAGGAGGTTCTAGAACACTATGTAGCTGAGGTTGAATAAACAGAATTTTTTGAATGGATGGGTTTTTGCAAAAGTTGATAGTGTTTATGAGAAAAATCTGCAGATCCAAATCTTCGAGACACCGATTAATCCATATGTCATAATCTTTTGTTTTGTGGGCCAGTGTTTGCATAAAACTTATCAGCTTCTTAAGTTTTTCTTCAGGGTTAGAGACCTCCCAGGATTTCACATCATCCAGGGTTTGCCCTGCTTCCTTTTCAGGGATCAACATATGTTCTCCAGCCTGGATGCGGGCATCAAGGCCAGTCAGAGCAGAGTAGTTTTCTGCCAGGCAGTTAGCCACCAGAAAGGGGTCCTTAAAATAGCTTCTGTGATTTGATAGGATGATGCTCCAAATAGGCACCAGCTGAAGTTCTCGGTCAATGACAGACCAGGTTTTGTTGCTGGTGAGAAGGCCAGTTGTCCACTGAACAATTCCATTTGCTTCTGGTGGTCCACCTATCTGGGCCACAGATAATTGGACTTTGATTTGCAGCTGTTGATTAGTTGCATTTTGGCAGGCTCTTACGGAATGTGAGTCTGATTTTGTTATTTCTGCTATAAATTTGACTCTAAAGCCATTGTAGCCTGCCCTTATGTAACTATCCAAGGCCTCTTCTGTCTGCTGCTTCACACAATCCAGCTGGTCACTTCTGAAACCCTCTGAAAAGGCCTTCCACCAGTAGATTCCCCCAAGATGCAGAGGGCCTTGATTAGCATGAGAACCAAATCTGTTGAAGAAGTTTTCAGTCCTGTTCCTCAGTAAGAGGAATCTGTCTGGTCCATCAGTGTGTTCCAGTTGTTCCTCCATAATCTTCAGTTCCTTGAGAGCAGCAGGGGAGAGCTGGAGCTCATCAATTCGAAAGTGGAAGGAGACCAGCGGCACAAAGCTGAACTTGGCTGAGCAGAAGTAAGACTGTTCTGAATATGACTGGTGTGTGTCCTTACATTCTGAATGTTTGCTTTGATCTCTACCACATTCTTGACTAAATCCCCAGGATCCACCTGTGGCTGATGTCATTGTTCCAAATCCCAGCTTCTCCACATTTTTGGTAAACAGGGTTTCTTCTTGATAAGATGTGAATTCTTTTGCTTCCATTCTTTTTGCTTTCTCAGATCCAAAGAGGACAAATTCCTTGGGGACCCTGAGTAGTTCTTCTCTCCTTGCTGCCAGGTCCTTTTTATGGCAGGTCTTATATATTCCCTGCAGGGCCAGCCCTCCAGAAGCCCATCTAACTAGTTCTCTATCTGGCAGATTTCCCCTGTAGGTCAGTTTCTGCTCCATGTCCCTTGGTTGTGTCTCCATTGTTTCAGTGATATCTTTGATGGGTACTTCAGGCCCTGGCCAGCATTCTTCAGGGATCTCCATTGCTTGTCTCAGCTCTGCTTCTTTCCTCTTTTCTTCATCTCTGTGCTTCCCATTTGACTGCAAGGCCCTCAGTTCCCACAGTGCCTGTTCTGCCTGCTTCTGTCTACTCTCTATCATCTCCCCTGAAGTCTCCTGGAACTCTGCAACACTGTTTGGCTGTGAGAGGTCAAGCAGCTTCTCCAGAGCCTTTTCTTCCCATGTGTGTTGTGTCTGGGACTTCAGCTTCTGGAGGTCTTTTTCTTCTAAGTGTTGTAAGTTCTGGGCACAGGACACACTTATGTCTTCCTGAAGTTTAGGAAGACAGTAGTCAACAGACAACCCCAATTCTGTCAGCATGTCCTGGAGATCTTGCCTTCTAGGCTGAGGCTCATCAGGGATACACTTTGCTGTTGCCATGGCTCTATGAAGAAAAGATACTTAATTAGTCTCTGTCCAAATGTAAGAAATCTTCTCCACATGATCCAATGTGTGAAGTTTCTAAGGAGGCATGTCTCCAAGGTTTTCATGCCTTTATATAATTGCATAACATATATTTCTTTAGCATCTTTGTCATATTTTTGTTTATTGAACATAATTTGTATTTATAGCTGTTGTTATGAACTTCAGTGTAATAGGCTGATGGTTTGGCATTTTCTCCTGAATATTCAACATCGAAACCAGTTTTAAAACATAGATGACAATTCACTTTTTATTTTATAAATAAGAGTGGCTACATATGCCAATTATCTTTTCTGTATTTGTTTCTCTGAAATCTGTGTTGACTTCTTTCATTCATATGCCCCTAAAATACATCTCAAGTTATGAAATATTCATTTAGTTTTCTATCCTTATAACTTCATTAACTAATTGACAGAAAATAATCATAGAGAGCCAGGGAGAGTCTGGAAAATGAAAGAGAGATGCACAGGAAGTTATAGAGAGAAACTTGGAGTGTGCAGTACTTTTTGGTTTGTAGCGACAGAAGAGACCTCTCTTTCTGAGATGCCAGAAGAGGTCAGGTCAGCTAGTCACTCCTCAACCTTTCTGAGCTAGCATTTCACTCCAGCCTCTGACTCCTGAGTCTGTATTGGTAAATAAAGATAGAGGTTTAGTTTAAAACTACATTTGGTGGCAGCGACAGGATCTGGATCCAGTGAGACATCAAAGTCCCTCCAGGCCACTGCCAGAAAAGCAGGCCAGTAATTGCAGAGCCTCAGTTACTGCAGAGCCTCAGTAACTGGCTGAAGGTGCAGTAGGTTCAGGTGCAGCCACAGAGCTGTGACTCCAATGTGTGGCATGACTACGCAAAAGGAGGTTTATGTCAGCTTGTGCCTCCACTGCCATTCTTGGGGACTCTGGAAAGCACTCTTGCTCAGAAATCTGTAGTGGCATTTCATTTGTATTTTAATGAAAAAGGGTTGCCTGAAGATCAGAGAGTAAAACAGCCCCATAGATCAGTCTTACAGATCAGGCAGTGATAACACAAACCTTTAATCTCAGTAGTCATACTAGTTGCTGTAGAAACCAGGCAGTGCATGCTTTAATCCCAGTGGTGAATGCCTTTAATCCCAGTGCTAGAGAGGAATATAAAATGGGAGGAGACAGCTCTCAGGCTCAGTCTCATTCTGAGATTCCTGGAGGCCTGATTACCATTATGGAATGAGGTCGAGGTAAGAGCCAATGGCTGGCTGCTTTGCCTTACTGGTCTTCAGGTTGAACCCCAATATTAATTACTGAGCTTTTATTAATCGTGCATCAGAAATCACAGAAGTGACCCGAGTTTGCTGAGGGTCAGCTGAGCACAAACTAAGAAGTCAGAAGATTTGGTGAGATACCTGGGAAGTCCTTTAGAATCGAGTTAAATAATATTAAAAATAAAAATCTGTCCTATGTTAAGGATGGGAAATATCATAATGTAGGAGTTAGGATCCTTATATAGTGCAACTATGGATGGCTTGAAAATGGAAACAGCAAGGGAGGGGACAAATGACTTAGCTGAGATTGACATAATGCCAATTATAATTATTATCAGTCTGGTAACTCATATTTCATTCTTAATATCCATAGTGGTTTCTTGTGTCAAATAAAGAGTAGTCTGATAATTGTGCCAAATATGAAAAACTGACTGATAAGATACAAGCCTTAGAAAGGCTTGTCAATGAAAATAAGAAAAATTTGACTGATAAGACATAAGACTTAAAAAGACCTACTAACGACTATAAGGAAATTACTCAGAAACAGACAAGGAATTTAGACAAGAACCTACCAGGCCACTGCATGATGAAACTGAAATAGCTTTAATAACCCAAGTTTATTAGAAAACCAACCTTAATTTCTATACAAGTTACTGTACAAGATACGACCAGCAGATGATAGGTACCCCTAAGATTATGCAAAAGTTAAACAGAATCCTCTAGAAATATTAGCTTTGATAATATTTAAGGAGGTGGTAATTTCATATGTATTTACCCGATGTGAAGGACACATTAAATTCATGGGCAACTCAGAACAGAATTATCCCTCAAGACTGGAAAGACTTAGACACAGAAAGCTGAAAGCTGGAAGCTGGCCCTCAGTTAAAATGGTGAATACAGTAGAAAGAGGAAGCTAGGGCCACAGAACAACAAAATAGGACTAGAACTATTAACATTTCCCAACACTGGTTACAAGGTGAGGACTAATATGATGAATTGTAAAGGCAGATTGATTTTAATGATCACACCTTGGTGCTTTGTCGTTTAGCAGTTTTAAATGCTTGGGACAAAGTTGAAGAAGCAGGGAACAGTTCTAAGCAATTTACCAAAATTATACAAACCAAAAAAAGCCTTTATTGATTTTTTTGCAGTGATTGACTTCAGTTGCAAGTAGAAAAATATCAGATTTAGAGATCAGACAAATATTAATCTTTGGCTTTTGAAAATGCTAAATTCAGGATGAAAAAGGGTGATTAAATCTTTAAAGGCGATATCGTCACAAATAGATTAATGACTTAGAGATATGGATAATATTGGATATTGTGTTTATAATGATACTTTGATAAGAGAAGAAATTTCTAAAAATTTTAAGAAAAATCAAAATATCAGATGTTTTAATTTTGGTAAGCAATGTCATTTGAAAAAGAATTGTAGACAAGACATTCTTAGAAACAATGTTCTTTCCTAGAGATAATCCAAACAGAATGTCCCAGTCCTCTAGAGTATGCAGAAAGTGTGGCAAGAACTGGTATTGGACTAATGAATGAAGATCAACAAAGGACAGGTAGGCAACCTTTTGTCAATGGGAAATACCTTAGGAGGCCTTCCACAGACCCCAATACTCAAATTGGGTTTTATTATTTGCTGTAAACATCAGAGAAACACATCCACAGAGCAATTAAAAGATTTAATGCCTGTTGTTAAGAACACTGCTCTGGATGTGGTCAAGGACAGAACAGATTCAGGATATAAAACAAAAAATTCAGGAGAGACAAAAAGCAAATATTTTGGCAAACTGCTATAAATGACCAAATGATCTGGAGAGGAGGTCCCAGAAAAGCATCAGCAACTATCAGAGACACAGACCTGGAGGAAGAATGCCCACCTAAGCCACAGGCCCCGTCTGCACTCCTTGGAAGAAGAGATGGGTAGGCGCCAATGCAAGAGTACATTCAACAATCTAAAAAGCAATATAGCAACACTTGAACCTAATGGTTCTACAAAAGGAAGACCTGGACATCCTAACCCAGAAGAAGGAAAAGAAAGCATCTTAAATATAGGTTTCTGCTCCCTTGCTCGTGGATTGGGAGGATCAACATAGTAAAAATGGCAATTCTACCAAAAGCAATCTATAGATTCAATGCAATCCCCATCAAGGTCCCATCAAAATTCTTCACAGATATTGAGAGGACAATAATCAACTTTATATGGAAGAACAAGAAACCCAGGATAGCCAAAACAATCTTATACAATAAAGGTACTTCTGGAGGCATTACCATCCCTGACTTCAAACTCTATTACAGAGCTACAGTATTGAAAACAGCTTGGTATTGGCATAAAAACAGAGAAGTCGACCAATGGAATCGTATAGAAGACCCGGATCTTAACCCACAAACCTATGAACACCTGATTTTTGATAAAGGAGCCAAAAGTACACAATGGAAGAAAGAGGGCATCTTCAACAAATGGTGCTGGCATAACTGGATGTCAACCTGTAGAAGAATGAAAGTAGATCCATATCTATCACCATGCACAAAACTCAAGTCCAAATGGATTAAAGACTTCAATATTAATCTGAACACACTGAGCTTGATAGAGGAGAAAGTGGGAACTACTCTACAACAAATGGGCACAGGAGACTGTTTCCTACGTATAACCCCAGCTGCACAGACATCAAGGGCAACATTGAATAAATGGGACCTCCTGAAGCTGAGCAGCTTCTGTAAGGCAAAAGATACTGTCACTAAGACACAAAGGCAGCCTACTGACTGGGAAAAGATCTTCACCAACCCTGCAACTGACAAAGGTCTGATCTCTAAAATATATAAGGAACTCAAGAGACGAGACTTTAAAATGCTAATTAACCCAATTAAAAAATGGGGCGCTGAACTGAACAGAGAATTCTCAACAGAAGTTCAAATGGCCAAAAGACACTTAAGGGCATGCTCAACCTCCTTAGTTATCAGGGAAATGCAAATCAAAACAACTTTGAGATACCATCTTACACCTGTCAGATTTGCTAAAATCCAAAACACCAATGATAACCTTTGCTGGAGAGGTTGTGGGGTAAGGGGTACACTCATCCATTGCTGGTGGGAATGCAAACTTGTGCAACCACTTTGGAAAGCAGTGTGGCAGTTTCTCAGGAAATTCGGGATCAACCTACCCCAGGACCCAGCAATTCCATTCTTGGGAATCTACCCAAGAGATGCCATCATACTACAAAAGCATTTGCTCAACTATGTTCATAGCAGCATTATTTGTAATAGCCAGATCCTGGAAACAACCTAGATGCCCTTCAGTGGAAGAATGGATGAAGAAACTGTGGAATATATACATGTTAGAATACTACTCAGCGGTAAAAAACAATGACATCTTGAATTTTGCAGGCAAATGGATGGAAATAGAAAACACTATTCTGAGTGAGGTAACCCAGACCCAAAAAGATGAACATGGGATGTACTCACTCATAATCGGTTTCTAGCCATAATTAAAGGACATCGAGCCTATAATTCAAGATCCTTGAGAAGATAATAAGAAGGTGAACCCAAAGGAAAACATATAGTAATCCTCCTGGATATTGGAAGTAGACACGATCGCCGGGCAAAAATTGCGAACTTGAGGGTGGGGCGAGACGGGGCCAAGGGAAGATGGGGAGAGAAAAGCGTGAAGGGGAGAATGGGGGGAGCTCGGAGGAATGGGATGCTTGGGATACAGGAAGGGTGGATATGGGAGCAGGAAAGCATATATCTTAATTTAGGGAGCCATCTGAGGGTTGTCAAGAAACTTGACTCTAGAGGGGTTCCCAGGTTTCCAGGGAGACGCCCCCAGCTAGTTCCTTGGGCAGCTGAGGAGAGGGAGCCTGAAAAGGCCAGTTCCTATAGCCATACTGATGAATTTCTTGCATATCACCATAGAACCTCCACCTGGCGATAGATGAAGAAAATGACAGAGCCCCACATTGGAGCACCGGACTGAGCTCCCAAGGTCCTGATGAGGAGCAGAAGGAGAGAGAACATGAGAAAGAAAGTCAGGACCGTGAGGGGTGCGCTCACCCATGGAGACGGTGGGACAGAACTAACGGGAGATCACCAACTCCAGTTGGAATGGTACTGATGGAACATAAGACCAAACCGGACTCTCTGAATGTGGCCGACGGTGGAGGCTGACTGAGAAGCCAAGGACAATGGTGCTGGCCTATGATTCTTCTGCATGGACGAGCTCTGTGGGAGCCTTCTCAGCTTGGTTGATCACCTTCCTGGACCTGGGGGGAGTTGGGAGGACCTTGGTCTTAGCATAGAGTAGGGAACCCTGATGGCTCCTTGGCCTGGAGAGGGAGGGAGGGGAGTATGGGTGGAGGGAGGGGAGGGAAGGGGGAGGAGAAGGGGAGGAGATGGAAATTTTTAAATATAAAAAATAAACCAAAAATATATAGCTTTCTGAAGATGATAGAAACATGTAAAGAGGAAATGAAATATTCTCTTAAAAAACTGGAGAAAAAGACAAAAAAAACTTGAAAGAAGTCAGTAAATATCTTAAAGAAAGCCAAGAAAACCAAGAAAAAGCAAACAGGTGAAGCAAACAGTTCAATTGTTCAAGACTTGAAAATTAAAATAGAATCAATAAAGAAAACACAGAGGGAATTCTAGAAATGGTAAATTTGGATAATCAAACAGGAACTGCAGATGCAAGCATAACCCACAGATTATAAGAGATGGAAGAAAGAATCTCATGAGTTGAAGATATGATAGATTAAATAAATTTGTTGGTCAAGGAAATCTTAAATCCAATAAATCCTTAACACAAAACATCCAGGAAATCTGGGACACCATGAACAGATCAAACCTAAAAATCATAGGGATAGAAAAAGGAGAAGAACTCCAGCTCAAAGGCCCAGAAAATATAGTCAATAAAATCATAGAAGAAAACTTTCTCAACCTAAAGAAGGATATGCCTATGAAGGTATAAGAAGCTACAGAACACCAAATAGACTGGACCCCCCCAAAAGTCCCCTCACCATACAATAATCAAAACACTAAACATACAGAATAAAGAAAGAATATTAAGAGTTGTAAAGAAAAAGGCCAAGTAACACATAAAGGCAGAACTGTCAGAATTACACCTGACTTCTCAATAGAAACCCTGAAAGCCAGAAGGTCCTGGGCAGATGTGCTGCAGACACTAAGAGACCATGGATGCAATTTCAGACTACTATACCCATCAAAGTTTTCAATCATTATCGATGGAGAAAACAAGATATTTCATGACAAAACCAGGTTTTAAACAACACCTATCCACAAACCCAGCCCTACAGGAAGTACTAGAAGGAAAGCTTCAACACAAGGAAGCTATCTGCACCCATAAAAACACAGGCAACAGATAACCTTACAACAGCAAATGCCAAAGAAGGGAAACCCACAAATGTTACCACTAAAAATAACAGGAATTAATGATCACTGGCCATTGATATATCTTCATATCAATAGACTCAATTCACCTATAAAAAGACACAGGCTAACAGAATGGATAACAAAACAGGATCCATCCTTCTGCTTCATACAAAAAATATACCTCAACCTTGAAGACAGACATTACCTAAGAGTAAAGGATTGAGAAAAGATTTTCAAATCAAATTTACCTAAGAAACAAGCAGGTGTAGCTATCCAATATCTAACAAAATAGACTTCAAGCTAAAATCAATCAGAAGAGATGGAGGACACTTCATACTCATCACAGGAAAAATCCATCAAGATGAAATCTCAATCCTAAACATCTATGCCCCAAGTACAAGTTCACTTACATATGTAAAAGAAATATTGGAAAAATGCAATGAAATTTATGCCCCGGCAATGCTGGGCAACCTGTATATGGTGGTTCTGTTGAACTTGTCCATATTGAGTTTCATGGTCTAAGCTAATGAGGATGACTGACCAGGTCTTTTCCTGAAGAGGGCACCAGATCTCATTACAGATGGTTGTGAACCACCGTGTGGTTGCTGGGAAAAGAAACATTACTAAAGCTTAAATCTCATATCAATCCTTACACACTAATAGTAGGAGACTTCAACACCCTGCTTTCCCCAAGGGACAGGTCAACCAGAGAAAAACTTAACACAGAAATAAAAGAACTAATGGATTTCAAGGCTCAAATGAACTTAACATACATCTATAAAACATTTCACCAGAAAACAAAGGAACATACCTTCTTCTTAGTACCCCATGGAACCTTCTCTAAAACTGACCACATACTCAGAAACAAGGCAAAGCCCAATAGATTTTTTAAAAAAATGTAATAACTCTCTGTAACTTATCGAATGGCTTAAAGTTAGACTTCGACAACAACACTAATTGCCAAAAGCCTACAAACTCATGAAAATTGAACAGTGTTCAACTGAATCACCTCTGGGTCAAGGAAGAAATAAAGAAATCAAAGACTTCCTAGAATTCAATAAAAATGACCGCACAACATACCCAAACCTATGGGACAGTACGAAAGCAGTGCTAAGAGGAAATTTCATAGCACTAAGTGCCTACATAAAGAAAATGGAGAAAGCTCACATTAGTGACTTAATAGCACATCTTAAAGCTCTAGAACAAAAAAAAGTAGACTCACCCAGGAGGAGTAGTTGACAGGAAATAATCAAATTGAAGGCTGAAATCAATAAAATAGAAACAAAGGAAACAATACAAAGTTCAATGAAACAAAGAGATGATTCTTTGAGAAGATCAACAAAATAGATAAACATTTATCCAAACTAATCAAAAAGCAGAGAGAGAACATCTAAATTAACAAAATCAGAAATGAAAAGGAGGACATAAAAATAGAAACTGAGGAAATCCAGATAGTCATTAGGTCATACTTTGAAAACCTGTACTCCACAAAATTGGAAAATGTAAAAGAAATGGAAAATTTTCTGAATAGGTACCATATACCAAAATTAAGTCAAGACAAGGTAAACAATTTAAATAAACCTCTAACCCCTAAGTAAATAGAAGCAGTCATCAAAAGCCTCCCAACAAAGATGTCCACATGAGGGAAAGTTAACTAGTTGCTCCTAAACCTGCCTGAGCTGGCAGGTTTTCACCTCAGCCTCTGACTCTTTAGTCTTTGTTGGTAAAGAGAACAATAAAGATTTAGTTATAAACTACATTTGGTGGCTGCAGCAGGAGGCAGATCCAGTGAGACATCAAAGTCCCGCCAGGCTGCTGCTTGAGAAGCAGGCCAGTAACCGTGTGATGGAGGAGAGTCATCTGTCTATGTGTTATTTTCATTGGTTAGTAAAGAAACTGCCTTGGCCCTTTAATAGGACAGAAAATTAGGTAGGCGGAGTAGAAAGAACAGAATTGTGAGAGAAAGAAAGCAGATTCAGGCAGATGCTTCAGGCAGTCGCCATGCTTCTCTCTGAGACAGAAGCAGGTTAAGATCTCTCCTGGTAAGCCACCCCTCGTGGTGCTACACACATTACTAAATATGGGTTAAAGCAAGATGTGAGAATTAGCCAATAAGAGGCTGAAACTAATGGGCCAGGCAGTGTTTAAAAGAATACAGTTTCCATGTAATTATTTCAGGTGTAAAGCTAGCCGGGTGGTGGAACACAGCCCCGCAGCTCTATCTACAACCAAGAGCCTCAGTTACTGGCTGAAAGTGCACTAGATTCAGGGGCAGCTGCAACTCTGGTGGAAAACAACATAGGGTGTTATCTTAGAATCTTTTCTACTGATGTGATAATAGGCCATGACCAAGGAAACTTATAAAAATGTATTTAGTTTGGGGTTTTTGATACCCGAGGGTCAGAGTCTAAGACCGTAATGACAGGGAGCATGGCAGAAGTAAGGCAGGCTTGGCTCTGGAGCAGCAACTGAGAGCTCACATCTTAAAACACAAGCACAGTATGGAGAGGGGTGGGGTAGATGCAATGGCTGGAGTATTTTGAACCCTCAAAACCCACCCTAAGTGACATACCTCCTCTAACAAAACCACACTTTCTAATCCTTCCCAAGCCATTCCCCTAAGCAGGTACCACACAATCAAATACATTAGCCAATGGCAGCTGCTGTCATTAAAACTATTGCATCCCATTCCCAGGCCCCCTGAACCCATAGCTGTATTATAATGTAAAATGCATTCAGTTTAACTTCAAATGTACTCACTGTCTTTCATTCTTAACACTGTTTAAAAGTCCAAATTTTAAAGTGTCTTCTGAGACTAAAGAGAAATTTTGAACTGTAATTCCCTGTAAAACCAAGAAGAAAATTATATGTTTCCAACATACAATGGCACAGGATATACATTACCATCACAAAAGGGAGGAATGGGCATACAATGAGAAAATACTGAAGCAAGGCAAGACCTAAATGTAGCAATCAACCTCCCAGCCTTCAGCTTCATTTCTGCATTCCCCCTTCAGATGTATAAAATAAACAGGATGACTTCTGAACTGCAGTTGGTGTGTACCATCTGAGTAAGCATAACCTACCCAATGTCTGCTTTTCTCTCTGTGTGTCTGTTCTTTCTTCATTCCCTGGTCAGCCTAGTCAGGTCATTCCCTGAAACCTTGCCGAGTACAGGACTTTTCTCCTTCAGTAGCATGTTTAGCACCTCCTGGCACTATGAAAGCTAGTCAGTAAGGTTGACGCTCCCAAGCAAGTACCAGCTTGATCAGTCTGTGTTCTAGGACCCAAGTATTCAGTGTCCGTAGCAGTAGGAGTTTGCCATCAGCTTCTAGAGCACTGACCAAGATCATTGACCATAGCATGCAATGTTTGGGGCCTATAAGACCCCACTAGCCAACATTCCCCAAAAAGACAATGCAACTTTTTATTTGTGAGCCTGTGATGTCTAGTAGAACAAATTGCCCATTTATAGAGTAACTCCATTTTAACTTTATAAAGAATGGGTACATACATAATTTAGAAAAGATCTACAGTAGTAAGTTTTCTACTGAATTTTGAAGAGTTTTCAGTGTTAGTTGTCCCTCCATACATTTCTCCTTTAGCCTGCCCTCTCATTTCCCACCATACTTAACTCATGCACACATACACCCCATTGCTCTCCTTCACCCATTAAAACCACCGTTTTGTATCTCCCTCCCCTTAAAATGTCTCATAGTAAAAGATGGTAATAACTTTCATAAAAGTTATTTCCATTCAATTATACCATGAAGTTACCTATATTTTGAAAGGTTTCATATTAGAGATTCAAAGGGGGCTGTGCTTTTCATATAATATGTATTTAGAAGAGTTAGTAATGCCATAGGCAGAAAAGCAGACAGCAGCATGGCAAGAACTCGAAAGAAATATGAGGCCTACAAGACAAAGTGAGAGCCCTTTGTACACATTTTAGAGGAAGAGTTAGGCTCTGTGTCATGTGGTTGATTGGCAGTCAACAGTACAAGCTTGCTATCAAGGTAACTCTGATTCCTGGTTGCAGGGAAGGAAGCAAGTCTGTCAGCCTCAGACCCGTATACAAAATCTAACGTGAGGGTGAGAAGAACAAAATTTTAGGAAAACACATTAATATAAGAGCTTTGTAAAACTGTGTAGCCATATCTAAAATATTCACTCTCTATACCATATCCCTTTCCACTTCCCATTTTCTTGTCCCTACAGTTCTCTCACCACACAGTTTTTATTTTGTAATTTTTTATTATTATTTTAGAATCCTAATTTTAAAGTAAATGCTATTAGTTTGTCCTCATTAAGTACACTGTGGGCTCTATGTTTGTCAGATACGGCCTTTAACATGCTTATGTATGTTCTAACCTTTTCACCTTCTATTGTCTACGAGCCTTGATAGTCTCTCTTGCCATTCATCCATTCTTTTGGCGTCTACCTATTTTTTTTTAAATGAATTATTGGCCTTTTAATTTCTAATATTTTAATTTTTTGCTCTTCCTAGCTCTCCATTAAAATCCTTTTTCATATCATGTATTGATATCCTGTAATTCTTTGAATTATCTGTGTCTGGTTTCTTATAATTCAGCCAGAACTCATGTCCTCTTTGATTTAATTACATATTCTTATAATTGTTCTCTTGAACTCTTTGTTTAGGTTTTTATACAATCAACTCCCATTGCCATATATTACTGTGAAATTGGTCACTTTTTTCATGTCTATAGACTTGGTAATTTTTTTGTTATTTTTTATTTTCCTGTTTCTTGTGATTTTGCAATTGGACTTGCATCTCCAGAATTAGTTCCTTGCCTTTTAAAATTATCTCTCTGTTTTTAGTTGAAACATTTACAGTGTTCAAGCATGACTAGGCTAGAATGGAGAATAAAGAAATAAGAGCATTATACTTTGCATATTTAATGAATAAATGTGCATAAATATGGTTCTTTAAAAAACACAAAAATATTACCATCCTAGTCCAAGACAGTTATTCTAGTAGGAGAGATGAGAGAAGGGAAATATCCAGAGGAAGGAGGCAGTGAGACATAGGAGCAAAGATACAACAGAAAGAGAAGCCACACAGAGAAACACTATCTCAATTGTTCTCAGTGTGAGTTTCACTTTTTAGGTTGAATAATGGTCATGTACACCCTCCTAATCTAAATTAAGTTCTATTTGTGGGTGAAGTTGTGAGAATGTGTGTGTGTGTGTGTGTGTGTGTGTGTGTGTTTGTGATATTAACACTTTTGTGGAATTGAAATCACACCATCTCAACATATGTGTGTAGTAGTTCATTAGTTAAAATTTTGAGTTTGCTTTACTAGATAACATGATTAAAAAACATTTTTACCTATAACTTTACTAAAGTTAAAATCACCTTGAATGAAAAAAGCAATAAGATGGCACTGTACATTGTACTAAGATACTGAGATATTACTTGTAAAGTATAGAGATAGAAAAAAAATGAGCAGCTAGTACATTGTGTTCTGATTCACTGCCATTGCTCTTCATCTTCAGTCATGGTTCCAACCCTGTAAACACGCACCATTCTGTACTTGGAGCAGAGCATTCTCTGCCTGAGGCTCAACCTCTGGAACAGAATCTGGATACTCTCTTTCACTTTTACATTTGAAAGTTTCCATCTGTCCTTGCTGTAGAAACCAGTGTTTTCTGTCCTCATCCATGTCGTAGGACAGCTGCCCTCTAACTATCCCTCATTTCTACCTACAGTTTCTAACTACCTGGATGTTATGTGCTATCAGGCCAACCTATGTTCCATTTTGAATTAAATTTTAAGGATGAAGGTCAATGTTAAAATTATTTGTACTGCATGTAAATTTATATGCATTTCCATTACCATATGTTGAAAAAAATCTACATTTTTCTCAATAATATTGTCTCTGCTTTTTTGAAAAAGATTAGCTTCATCAAAATTGCAGTTTTAGTCATAAAATTTTCATATGTATTTTGTTATGTTTACATTATAAGTGTATACAAATAGTAATGTGACTTTAATTTCATATTCCACATATTCTTGGCTGATACAAGAGAAAGGAAAATTTTCCTTTTATAACCTGAAATAGTTTTCCTATTAGTTCAAGAACATTTTTTCTTCATTCTTCAGGATTTTCTACAGAAGTAATCTTGACATCTGAGAATAAAGGCAGTCTTTATTTATAACTTCCCTATATATATGTAACTTCTGTTTCCTTTTTAAATTTGTTTTTCTTTCAAGGAAGCTGTTGAATAGGAGAGACGAGAAGGGAAATCCTGGCTTTGTTCCTGATATTGGCACAAGAGCATCAATTTTCTCAATATTACATGTCGTATTTAAACATTTATATTTATTTTTTAACAAGATTGAGGAATTTTCCCTCTTTTCCTAGCTTACTGAGACATTTTACTCATGACTGCATTTGGAATTGGTCAAACGCTTTCCTGTATTTGTTGATGATAGCAGATTTAGTTTCCTGTTGTAACACAGTGTTAATTCATTTTAAATGGTAAGATATTTTTGTCATACATGCAATAAATTCCAGTTGACTGTGTTACATAATTTCTTTCATAAGTTGCTGGATTTAATTTTCAATAGTTTGTTTATGAGAGGTTTGTCTCATATAAAATTCCTTTCATGTAATGTCTTCATCAGTTTCTGGTAGTAGGCTAATACTGGCATCAGAGAATTAATTAAGAAATTCTCTGTCACTATTTTCTGGAAGAGACTGTTTTAAAAACTGGTATAGCTTTTTATATATTTGACATAATTCACCTGTGAAAACTGGCTCAGGTATTTTCAATTTTGTAAGATTATTTATTGTTAATGTCTATAAAATGATATATGTAGGTCTATTTTAAATTATATAATTTCATGTTTATTTTTCCTCTGTGTGTTATTTTCCTCTTTGATTTGATCAAAGCTCCCCCCTGCATATCTCCAGATGGAACTCTTATCCAATCTTGTCTAATCCTTCATGTATAACATTGTATTTTTTTGTCTTGACTAACACAATTGAGTAAAGTTCTTTGCTCTTATTACTAAGATTGACCTTTCCCATTTCTTCCAATCCCCTTTCCTCATTTCCATCTGGTATATCACACAGCTATCTATACTATATACTATGTATATAATCATGACAAATTAAGTTTTCCAGATATTCTGTATAGTTCTCTTTTTTTTTTTGGTTTTTTGAGACAGGGTTTCTCTGCAGCTTTAGAGCCTGTCCTGGAGCTAGCTCTTGTAGACCAGGCTGGTCTCGAACTCACAGAGATCCGCCTGCCTCTGCCTCCCGAGTGCTGGGATTAAAGGCGTGCGCCACCACCGCCCGGCTTGTATAGTTCTCTTAATCAGAGCCCTCACCAGAATTTTTATTAATGCTTTCTTTGGGGTAATATAGGTTACTTCAAGTGTGTTCTTCAATGTTCTTTCAACATTTTTCTAGTATCTGCTTGCAACGATGTTTAACATTATTCAATATTATGAAACATTCAACTGTCATAACAGTTCAGTTCTCTGTATCATTTTCTGTCTTGGTTTATTTCATGTTGTTATAACAAACTACCTGGGACGGAAAACCTACAACTAACTACTAATTACTAAAATTATTAATACTCAAATATCTGAATATTGGTAAGTCCAAGATCAGCACACAAGTACTTAGAGAGGAGATTCTTTCTGCATCATCATATACAGAAGGCAAAAAGGCAAATAGGCAAGAGGGAGTTGAAATAATTTTTCTATACTGATTTAGTGCTGCCAGTTGACATATGGATTGACTAGCGTGCTGGCTAGTTAATTGTTAAAGTCACACAGCCTAGAATTGTAAGAGAAAGGTATTCATGAGAAACTTTCTAAATCATGCTGGCCTGTAGGCATGTCTATATGTGGCTGCCTTGTTTGTTAACTTGAATAGAAACACATCGCCCCTGTGGGTGGTACCGCAAGTTGTGCTTGTCCTGAACCATATAAGATTGAAGAAAGCTATCAAACAAGCATTTTGGCAGTATAGACACATTTGTTTCCCTCGGCTCTCAGTGTGGTATGACTAGTTGTCATACATTCTTGCCTCTTTGAATTTCCTGCACTGACAGAGTTGTCAGCTAAAATAAACTCTTATTCTCTGTTTTTGTAAGTGTATTTCATCACAGCAAAAGAAATGAAACAAGAATAGCTATAGAGTAGACATGTTCAAAGGGAAGAACATAAGGAAAAAGCATGAAGGAGTGTTGGGGAAAATAAACTATATCCTATAAAACATAGAGTTTCTAGACATGGGATCACTAATCGCATAATAGAGTTTCAGGGGAGAAGTCTCAGGCTGCAGTAATCAAGGAGGACACTCAGGTTGATAGTTTCTGTATACACTATCAACATTTGCACTCAGACCAGAAGAAGGCTTTGCCTATGCTCTCTGAGCCTCATCATCAGAAAACTGATACTTTTGTGGGTCTGAGGTATTGGAGTCCTTGACATAGTAATACCTTGTCCACAATGCACATGCCCTTCGGATTTCACCTGCTCTTTACAACTCAATCAATAATTCCTTTTTTTCTCAGAAAATAATCATTAGTCTTACCCACTTGAGAACCTTATAATCTGTGTTAATGGCCTGCTTGGCAAGGCACAATTTATAATGCAATAGTGATATTAATTTAACTGTAATTAATCACTTTCTGTTCAGATTTAATGTCTTGTCAAGATGATACTCAAACCTGGTATGATTATTAGAATCTATGGTTAGACAGGTCATAGAACCCAGAGAGCTTACTCCTATTGTTCTGCTAAGTGGACATAGTATCAGACTGACTCTTGATGACTTACTATTAGGCCTATAGATTAGGTCTTCTCTCAGGGTTCATCATAGAGTATTCTTTTTATATCTGGAAGCATTAACAAAGAGACTCAGAAGTTGTCAGGCTCAGAGAACAAGAGACTGTGGAATTCTCAGTCTTAACTGGGACATCTGTATCATACCCACACTTTCTAAGGCTTAGGGATTCTTGCAGGAGGTGAGACAGAAAGATTGTAAGAACCAGAGGTTGTAGATGACTACAAGGAAATAGTGTTTTCTGAATATAACAGGGAAGGTGCATATGTGAAATTAAACAGTTGTGACAGCATGCATATGATTTGCACAACCCAAGCATGACAAAATCCCATTATGTCTCCATAAAGTTCTCTCTCCACAAAGTTCCAGTATTTGCTATGGAGGTATTGGTATTTTATAGATTCAGAAGAGTAAGAGTTAATTTTCTTTAAAGGTGTGGCCCTTGATAGGTTGACCAGGTTGCAGTGGATGGGCACACACCCAAGAGTATATGGCCAATACAGATTAGACTTGCTGAGTTTGAGAAAAGAAAAAAAAAACACAAAGTTGAGTCAATAGGGAATGGAGGTGGGTCTTGGAAGAGTTGATGGAAGTAGATAAATATGACCAAAATACATTCTATGAAATTCTAAAAATATCTGATAATTATTTATAAATACAAAATAAGACAGAAGATTAAATGGAATATTGACTTAGATATAAAGCATAAAACTCCAGTCTCTTAAAAAACAAAATAGCATAATTTCTAGACTTTTCTGGAATAATAACAATTTAGAAAACAAACCAAATTTATTGAAGAATTGATTGGCTAGTATTATAATTTGGTCTAAACTCCTACCCCAAAGTAATATGCTAAGGGGATTAATAGCATTTGGTGCTCCTACTGGGAGATAAGGTAAGCCTTAGGAAGTGGGGCCTAGTTGGAAGACACAGGTCAACCCTCTGATGGTGAGTTCTGTTTTTCTGTCTCTTTGTTGTCTGTGTATTTTGCTTAATAATGGGGTAACTATCTTTGCTCTGTCATCGATTTGCAGTGTGATGATGTACCTTATCACAGTTTTAGCAACAGAACTTAGCTGACCATGGACTGAATTCCCACCATCAACTTTCTTTCCTTTAAGTTGGTTTACTCAGATATTTAGTCATAGTGAGAGAAAGCTGACTAGCACCTTTCAATCTCATGAAACTCGAAAATCTCTGCTCTGTGAAAGAGAAAATGAATAGAACAGGAAGCTGATCCATAGACTCACAGAGAATATGCAATACCTAATCAAATATCTTTAAAACCAATAACATGAAAATCAACACAGTTAAAGACTGGGTCAAAGACTCTATCAGGTTCTTTACCAGGAAAATTTACAGATTGCATAGAACCTTCATCTGGTGATGGGTGGAGATAGAGACAGAGACCCACATTGGAGCACCGGACTGCGCTCCCAAGGTCCTAATGAGGAGCAGAAGGAGGGAAAACATGAGCAAGGGAGTCAGGACCGCGAGGGGTGTGTTCACCCACTGAGACAGTGGGACAGATCTAATGGGAGATCACCAGGACCAGTTGGAATGGGACTGATGGAACATGTGATCAAACCGTACTCTCTGAATGTGGCTGATGGTGGAGGCTGACTGAGAAGACAGGGACAATGGTGCTGGGCTTTGATTCTACTGCATGGACGGGCTCTGTGGGAGCCATGTCAGTTTGGATGCTCACCTTCCTGGACCTGGGGGGAGTTGGGAGGACCTTGGACTTCCCATAGTGTAGGGAACCCTGACTACTCTTTGGCCTGGAGAAGGAGGGAGTGGGGGTGTGGGTGGAGGGGAGGGGAGGGAAGTTGGAGGAGGGGAGGAGATGGAAATTTTTAATTAAAAAAATTAAAAAAAATATGCTGTGTCATTCTGGAAAAGTCAGCGAAATCAATCATGAAATATTACTGTTATTAAATTAAACAATATGTGTGTTCCTGACAGCACTCAATGCTTGTGAGAAACTGGAGCAAGTCATGTGAATTGAAATAGGCTAACACCATTTATGAAGACTGGACTTTTGCAAAACTAAACTTTCATTATAGAATGAAGCAATCATATCCCTTGGTATTTTCAGAAAGAAGTTGAAAACTTATGTTCGCAGAAACATCTGCCTACAGATTCATTGAAAATTTATTCATATTTGCTAACTATTATATGCTTGTATCTGAAATGTCCATAATGAAATCATGTGTCTGAACGCATGTGCCCCAGTTGGTGGCGCTGGTGGATGTGGAAACAGCTCTTAGCTCTTGCTAAGAAAACACTGACTTCACTTTTTCCCCACAAGGTAACTGAAACAGGAAGAAAGCCTGACATCTCAGCCTTCATTTATGTCTGTAATTGGCCTGAAGGTACAGAGGTAAGTTATTGTCTTTAACATTTCCTCTTGAGGGATGTTGAATCCCAGAAGAGGAAAATCTAGAGGGATAAACTAATTACCTCTTACAGGAGGAGAACTTTTCATAAGGGCTGGGCTCCTTTCTTTGTGATGGTGAAAAGATGACCAATTTAACAATTCTAGGACCACCTTGCAGGGTGACCACCTTCTAGTTTCTGAGACATTGGTGAATCCATGATGTGCAGAATCACACCAGACCAGGATGGCTCAATCATGCATACGTTTTTCTCTTTCTTTGAATCTAAATCTCCCATGCCAATATTTTGGTGATAGATTTAGGGACCACTGGTCCCCTGTTTGTGTTTACCCACTGTGGTCACATAGAGTAAATACATCCCCCTCTCTCCTTCTCCCTCTCCCTCTTCCCTTCTCTCTTTCTTTCCCTCTTCCTCTCCCCTTCTCTCCCTCTCTCTCTCAAAGGAGGAAAGATAGTGCCCAGAAAGTAGTGCAGCCATATCTGATGTGAAGGACAGAAGTCATAAAGCCAGCACAGCTGCTTGACAAATATCCAGCAAAGCTGAGTCATGTGATCACCATTGTGACTACGTTTCACTTTCAGTTTTGATCTCCCCATGTTGCATGCTTGGAGGGTTATCAATATTTGCACAACTTGGAGATATTGTATTGATGGAAAATTTCTTATGAATCATTTATGACTGCTTCTAAAGTTCCTCAGGATAGTCCTGAGCATACTATCCCTCTCATGTTTAAGGAAGTTATCATTATCTTCTTGACAGTCTTCCTTGTGCCCTGAAGGGCATGAGGCACATAAAGATGCCAAAGATCTCTCATTTATGAGGCTCTGAGGTATTCTTGAAACATCTGCCTTTGTATTTACTCAGGAACAAGAAAATCAGAACAAAGTAAGCTTAAAAAGCAATAAGAAATAGTGGACTAGAAGAGTTGGCAGCAGATCAGATCACAAGTCTCTTTCTAATATACACTCAGGTGATTATGTTACATACACAGCAACAAAGTTAGATTGGCTGGAATTACCTCTGCCCTACACAGAGGCTTATATTCATGGGAAAAAGTGGTGTGGAAAAATGACAAAAGAATGAAATATCAGGACGTCTCTTTTTAGAAAAGTTAAGTTGTGCAGAGCCACTATAATGTCATATGACTAAGGAACAAAAGAATGCTAGGATTAGACATATGAATAGTTTCTATAAAGATATAAAGTATAAATACAGTATTATGACAGAAATTGAACTAAAACTGCAGAAGCTCTGGCCTGAGGATGGTTTTGGGGGCCTTTTACCAAGTGGCACTCTGAACACTAAGAGTTAATAATAATGTGGGCCACTGGCAGTGAAACCAGGACTTAGTCCTACTGCTTATACTGGCTTTTTGGAAACTATTCTTTCATGGGAACCCTTGCTCAGTCTAAATGTAGTAGGGAGGTCTTGGTCCTGCCTCAAAGCAATCTGCTAGACTTTATTGACTCTGCATGGGAAGCCTTGACCTCTCTTAGGAGTGGATTGGGAGTGGGATAGGGGGGAAGGCGGAGGGTGCGGGAGGAAGGGAGAGAGTGGGAACTGGGATTGGCATCTAAAATGAGAAAAGATAGTTTAAAAAGTTAATAATATATTACTTGGGACATGGAAATCTGCCCAGGCTGGCTTGGAGTATTTCTTTCTGTCTAGAGTCCTTGAAGCTACAAGAGTTGTCTAGAAATTGGGTTAGAGGGTTGGTGAGAAAAGAATTAATGTAAAAGATAACTCTGTCCTGCCATGGTTATCAAAGATGACTAAAAGAAATGCAAGAGGAAGCTAAACATGTGTCAGGGGACAGAAATGATATGATCTATGTTTTGGAACAACATAAATCTATCCCTCCTTACTTACATCCTTCTGTGTAAATAAAGAAGCACTCTGACTGCCAGTCACTCAGGTTACAAGATTCTCCTGACAACCATGCCTGGCTCACTTCTTCCCTCACCTACCCCTTGCCTCCTCTCTGGAACCTGTCAACTGCCAGGTCTATCCCTCAGCAAGAAAGATCAGAAAGTAGTGTTTTTCCTTCCATCACAAGTTATTTTCCTCACCTTTCGGTGACCCATCTTGTTTGCACAGCATGCTAATGTTTAAAGAGTGGCACAGATGTCACCTCCTTTCACTTCAGATTGCCTTGTCACTTGTAAAAAAATCAATGTGTTTGTCTGAAAAGAAAATGCAGCTACTGGATCCAGGAAGTAAAGGTCTTAGCTCTAACTAAACCTTGCAAGGAAACAATAACTTCTATGGTTGAAGAGGAAAACTGCTCAGTGAAAAGTTTTCCTACTTTTCTTGGGTGACATAAAGTCTTTCACATCACTAACTCTTGTAGATGGAAATTGGAGACAATAAAGTTTGTTTTCCACAGGGTTGACTTTGTCCCCATTTTTAGTGGAGCAGTTCACAATAAACTTTAGATTCAGTGCCATATTACGGTTGTCATAATCACCATGTCTCCAACAGCTCTCTTAAAGTTTCCATCAATTTCTATTTTGTGTTATCTATTCTGTTTTGAACTTATCTGTCCACCCTGCTTCCCACCTATTCCTCTACTTACTTGTCTGCTTGAGGCCAGGTGGCTGCTTCAGATAGAAGTGCAGGGAGAGTGTGATCCTTCTGGAGGAGGCAAGGCTGCAAACTGTCAGCAACAGTGCAGAAGGGGTGATTCATCGGAGGGCAGGAACTGAGTATATTTGAGCAGGGCAACCCTCCAACTCCTCCTTCTTGCTGGGAGGAGTTTACATCATTAGTTGTGTCTCTAGGGATTGCAGAGTCCAGTTTATAAATCACACATTAAAAAAAAGAATCTATTGTTTCGGAGTTTGAGTGAAAGCCAAGAAGAACAAGCAGGCTAGAGATCTTAGTAGCTTTAAGGAAGAGTGAGCTAGATAGGAGAAGAAAGTCATACTTTCTGAATCAGAGGCAGAAAGTCAGGCAGGTGCAGGAGAGATGGTTCAGTGGTTAAAGCACTGGGTCTGCAAAGATGAGTATGAGTGTTCACAGCCTCAGAATCCACATAATGTCAAGTAGGCACATTGGGTATCTCTGATACCAGTCCACAGGAGAGAGAGATAGCTAGGAACAAGCCACCTAGCTAACTTAGCCAATATTGTTTAGATCCAGCTTCAGTGAGAATCCCTGTTTAGTATAGGGAGTGGAAAGTGTTTAAAGACTACAAATTACATTATTAGTCCTTCATACACATATGTACACACATTCATGTGCCTCCTTCCACTTAAGTATGTGCGTATGTGCACATACACACATGCACACACATCGGACAGGCTCAGAAATATATGTTTGTGAACAGCTGTATATGCGGGGGTCCATGAAAAGAGTGAGAATGCCCAGTGTCAGGGCAAGAAGTTTTTGGTTTTGGGTGGCATTAAAACATACTGATAGAGAAAAAATATACTTCCCAAGTTAGAACTTAAAAGTGGGCAGGCTTCTCAATGAGTGTTTTTAAAATGGCATCATGGAAGGAAATTCTGGTGTACACATACACAAAGACATACAAACAAACACACACACCATTAAGCTTTCTTTGTTGTTCCTTTCACTTTAGGGTGTCTCCATGTGTTTTGTAGTTTGTAAGGTTTCTGGGGTATACAGCTCTTGGTAGAATATTTTCTTGTTTAGATGATTGGCAGGTCCATTTAGATGGAAACTATTTTTTTTTCATGGTTTATTTTTTTTATATTTAAAAATTTCCATCTCCTTCCCTCCTCCTCCCCCTCCCTCCGCTCCTCCTCCCCCTTCCCGCCCCTCCTTCTCCCCCTTCCCTCCCCTTCCCTCCACCCTTACCTCCCCTCCCTCCCTCTCAAGGCCAAGGAGCCATCAGGGTTCCCCACTCTATGCTAAGTCCAAGGTCCTCCCAACTCCCCCCAGGTCCAGGAAGGTGATCGACCAAGCTGAGAAGGCTCCCACAGAGCCCGTCCATGCAGAAGAATCAGAGCCCAGCGCCAATGTCCTTTGCTTCTCAGTCAGCCCCCGCTGTTGGCCACATTCAGAGAGACGGGTTTGGTCGCATGATCCATCAGTCCCATTCCAACTGGAGTTGGTGATCGCCCTTTAGTTCTGTCCCACCGTCTCCATGAGTGAACGCACCCCTCACGTTCCTGACTTTCTCCCTCATGTTCTCGCTCCTTCTGCTCCTCATCAGGACCTTGGGAGCTCAGTCCAGTGCTCCAATGTGGGGCTCAGTCACCTTCCCCATCTGTCGCCAGCTGGAGGTTCCCTCACGGTCCTGACTATCTTTCTCATGTTCTCCCTCCTTCTGCTCCTCATCAAGACCTTGGGAGCTCAGTCCGGTGCTCCAATGTGGGGCTCTGTCATTTTCTTCATCTATCGCCAGGTGGAGGTTCTATGGTGATATGCAAGAAATTAATCAGTATGGCTATAGGAACTGGCCTTTTCAGGCTCCCTCTCCTCAGCTGCCCAAGGAACTAACTGGGGGCGTCTCCCTGGAAACCTGGGAACCCCTCTAGGGTCAAGTCTCTTGACAACCCTCAGGTAGCTCCTTAAATTAAGATATATGCTTCCCTGCTCCCATATCCACCCTTCCTATATCCCAAGCATCCCATTCCTCCGAGCTCCCCCCATTCTCTCCTTCACATTTTTCTCTCCCCATCTTCCCTTGGCCCAGTCTCGCCCAACCCTCAAGTTCCCAATTTTGCCTGGCGATCGTGTCTACTTCCAATATCCAGGAGGATTACTATATCTTTTTTTGGGAGTTCACCTTCTTATTATCTTCTCAAGGATCCCAAATTTATAGGCTCAATGTCCTTTAATTATGGCTAGAAACCGATTATGAGTGAGTACATCCCATGTTCATCTTTTTGGGTCTGGGTTACCTCACTCAGAATAGTGTTTTCTATTTCCATCCATTTGCCTGCGAAACTCAAGATGTCATTGTTTTTTACCGCTGAGTAATATTCTAGCATGTATATATTCCACAGTTTCTTCATCCATTCTTCCACTGAAGGGCATCTAGGTTGTTTCCAGGATCTGGCTATTACAAATAATGCTGCTATGAACATAGATGAGCATATGCTTTTGTTGTATGATTGGGCATCTCTTGGGTAGATTCCCAATAGTGGAATTGCTGGGTCCTGGAAAACAAAACTCATTTCTTAATTTATGTGCATTTATGTGTGTATATCAAAGTTTATATGCGCTACATGCTTACAGATGCATGTAAAGGCCAGTAGGGGGCATCAGATCCCCAGGAACTAGAGATATAGGCAATGTGTAACCTGTGTGACATAGGTGATGTGAACTGTACTCTGGTCTTCTGGAAGAACATTGTATTAGTCAGGGTTCCCTAAAGGAAGTTGACAACCAAGATTAGTTAATACAAGCAGCTTTTAACTCCTGAGCCATCTATGGAGGCTCAAAATGTGACCCCTTTTCCACTTCGTCTGAAGGTCAGCAAGTTTGAGATTGCTCAAAATTGTTGAGAACAACTAGGGATATACATCGTGACCTAGGGTGTTGTTACTTGGTTCTTAAGATATTAACATGGCCCATACAGTAGATCCACCCTACCCTGACCAATGGTCAGGAAATTCAAGTATACATTTGCACCTTCTTTTGAAATATAAAGTTTGCCCTTAGGAGCAACTGCCTTCAGGACACTTGGTCTAGGGTGGGTTTACTGCCTAAACAACAGAATGCCAATGACTTGATATCTCAAAGTATTGAAGCACATAACTGTTTTATTTGCCCTGTGTTTTGTCTTCTTCCCCCTGTTGTATTGGGGTATAAAAGTGTATGGAAAATCAAATGCAGGTGGATTTCAGTATTCACTGGAACTCCCTCCAGATACTATCCTATGTTTCTGTTTTATTATTTTCAATCCCATCTTTGTATTCTTTACTTATTTTCTAATTCCCATGCCCCTACTCTGGTAAGTGGTATTTTTGTCAAAGCTGGTCTTCAACAGCCATCTCTCCAGTCCTTGCATTCAGTGTTAAGAGAGGGGACTATCATTTCTTAGTGATCTTATAATCTTTTTGGTAGTTTATGTCATGTGTATACCATGAACCATCTCAGCACATACTCCGTCCTCTTTAATCTCTCGCTGATCAGGGATATGATGCATATTAGTCAGGAATAGAACTTAACTAATAGCCTGAATATTTATAGAATGGTATTTTTTTGTAATAGCTTGCAGGACATTATCTGGATAGTTCAAAAATATCTGTCTCATACCAGAGACACCAAGAATCTGGTAGTTCCCTACTCCACAAAGCTGGATATCCCAGCCATCCCAATTAGGTACTGAAGGCTTAGATGATTCCTAGAGTCTTCAGTTTATGCTGAAATCTTGAGGAAGCTGGTTCTTATACTAGTGAGAAAATGTAGTAGTGGCAGGGACAGAATAGATGAACTTGTCAACAAGCATAAACATAAAGAGGCAAAAGCAAAATTTCCTTTTCTACCTCCATTTTATGTGTTTGTGGTGACCATATTTCAGGTAGACCTTCAAAATTCAAATAATCTGATTAAGAAAGTCCTTTACAAGAGTGCTCAGTAGTTTCTCTTTTAGCTGATTCCAGCTCCAGTCAAGTAGTAAAACAAGATTGACTGTCATATCAGGCATTATCTGTAAGGAAGGGATAGCCTCACATTAGATGGACTCTAACTCTCTTCACCCAATGTGCATCAAAGCTGCAAAGCTTTAAAGAAGGACATATTTTCCATGCTCCCAGAGCAAACATGAACTCTCCTTTCTGTGTCTAATGAGTTTTATTTGTATTTGGATCCCAAAATGTGGAGGGCTTAGCTAAAATTCTTTCCCAAGATATTCATGGTTCCCTTAAGGCCTCTTCCAACTTACCCAACTTTTATGACCTAATCTCAAAGAGGCTTTCTGTCCTCTTGTGCTTTAGAGATCCTATGCCCTAAAGAAAGAACTGCATCCAGATGAAGGCTATGCCATTGTCACAGATAACACCATCATAGAAGTCTGCATGCCACTTTACAATAGGCAGAATATTTTGACCTTCCAAAAGCCTAAAACCTAAAGGTTAATGCCAACACTTGCCATGAACATTCTCCTCTGTCAAGTTTTAATTTGTTGAAAGTGAAGATTTCTCACCTCACAGCAAACTCCTCTAATTAAAAGCAAGCTAACCCACAAGCATTTACATCTTACTTTGTCATCTACTGCAGAGGCTTCCATGACATTTCAGAGCAGAGAGCCAAAGGCAACACTAGAGCTAATGGTGTCACTAAACTGGAAGCAATGACGTCTACTTCATATTCTTCTAACTCTGAACAAAATACACCCTCAGCCTGTTTCCTCCTCTGTTAATGAACTCATTCTGCTATTCCTTGTCTCACTTTAACTTATTTAACTTCATCATGAGTTTTCTAACTAGAAAAAACCATCTTCAAAGATGCCTGGTCTATTTTCAGTAACTATCTTACTATCTTATTCCTTTTCTGCTCTAGACCAGTTCCTCTTCCATATGATAAGTTCCACATGGGATGTCAATGTTTTCTCACCTTACTCAAACTTTTCTCTACTCCCTCCTCTTATAAAAAGCTCTCCACATCATCACCCTATACTGTGATATCTGCTCTTAAGCTGTCACCACCTCCATTCCCAATCCACCAGGCTTGAGATCATCTGGAAAAACTGACTTCCACCTTTTTAGTGACTCTGCTATCTTCTCACACTGGTAAACATTCTCAGGTTGATTATTAGCTTCTCTACCTATCTGAGAGAACACAAGAAAGAGGTTACTCTCAGTCTATCTTACATCACTCTTCATTTTGGCCTGGCTCCAGGTATTTATAATATGAGAGAAGACCTGATTTTGTTTCCAAGAAAATGCAACATCTCATTTCTATCTCAGGTACTGAGTATTCACAGAAAGCTTACAATAAGTTCAGCCTTTTCCCCCTGGAAACTTCAGTTAATCATTTCCAGTTATTGATTAGGTCAGTTCTGTTCCACTACCAAACAAAGACTTTCAGTTTCATTTCTCAGTCAAAGTTCATTTCCCAGAAATTATCATTTATAACCACAAATGAAAGTAGTGTTGTCAGTCAGCTAGATGTCTGTTGGTTAATAACTTAATTTTTTGCAAGCTCTTTTTTCCTGTGCTTTTTTGGTTACATTTATCTATCATCTATCTATCTATCTATCTATCTATCTATCTATCTATCTATCTATCTATCTATCTATCTATCTATCTATTGCTCTCACTTCTCAAATGTATACTCCACTGAAACTTTGAAGTCAGAAGATTTGGTAGCAGTCCTTTTTTCCTCTTATATTTAGGGCATTGTGAAAGTTTTCCCAGTCCTCAATAGCACTGTTTGTAGAGACTGGCATATTATGTACAGTGGAGACAGGATCAAAGCAAAAAACTGCTTTAATCCATATATTTTGGGATGGGTTGAGTTCCAAAAACTACTTTGTACAACAGCTATGCAAATAGCAAGATCAAATGCTCAATTTTGTTTCTAAGAAAACTTAACATCTCATTTCTATCTCAGGTACTGAGTATTCTCTTCATATTTCCATTCAAACCACAGTCCTCAGGAAGGAAAAACACAACAACACTCTCCTAAAAAAATCACTTAGCTAAAATAGTGAGTCAACTCAAGGTGTTTTGACCAGTTCTTTCCCCCAGTTGCTCTCCTTCACTTATGATGTATTCTTGAGAATTCCCTTAGCTTTGTACCCTGCAAACCCATTGTAACGCAGGCCCACTACACAGCCCTCTTTCTAGAACCTCCCTCATTTCTTGATGTGTGGTAGACTTATGTTTCACTTGATCTGCTTCCAAGCTTTATCTCACAAGCACCTTCCTAAATGTCATCACCATCCTGCAATCTTCCAAGTGCCTCTTGAGTGGCTGGGTTTACTTTTCTAACTTCTAACATTTTCAAACACATTTGCCAAAGCATGAATGAGGCAAGCTTACATCAAAACGATGAAATCTCTGCTTTGGGCCTCAAATCCTATCTGATGACATTTGTAACCTTTGAGTTGGTAGAAGCTAGGGTTTTGTTTATATTTTCTGAAATGCTTATCTCATAGTTGCATGGTTGATAGTTCAAATACAGAAATGTGCAAAAATGTCTATTTGGGGGCTAAGGTAGCTCAAGATACCTTGATATAAACATTTCAGCTCTCCAAAATAATTGGAGTTCTAATCAATCAGAGTTGTAGAAAGTTTAACTCTGATTTAGCATCCTCCACACCAGGAAACTTCAGTTAATAATTTTCTCTTATAAAAAATAATTTCCTCTTGCAAGTGGAAAGATTTAATCCTGTACAGGAGAAGTGCAGTGGTGGAGAAAGGGTTAGCCAAAACTAAGCATGGAGGAAAAATCCTTTTGGAAAAATATTACATTTTAAGTCATATAAAACCATTTGAGAGGCTGGTTAAATAGTTTAGCATGTGAAGGTGCTTGATACCAATCATATGATGTTGAGTTTGATGTTGGGAAGCCACATGGTGGAAGGTAAGAAAATGATCCAAAAAATGATGCTCTGACCTCCACACATGGACTGTGACTTGCCACCAAGCCTAATGAATGGAGCTTCACCTTGGAAGCTTAAGTAAAACAATTGAATGAAGGAGCCCTGCATGCATGGATAATGCTCCTCCCAGAAGACTTAAGTTGACTAACAATGACCCCATGGCTGTGAGATAGTTCCCTCTGAGCTGTGAAGCAAGGGGGGGGGGGCTCCAGTCAAACATTACAGGCTGATGCCAATGTCCTCATTTACATATGAGAATTAGATTGTAGAGCTATATCCCAAGCTACACTTGGGATATAGGACATTAAGAAGCCATGTTGTATCCACGCTGGCTAGCTTTCACAGTACTAGAAGCTTTTATGCAAGCTACAGGATGAGGAACGTTGGCAATGATTCTACCCATCTGTAGGTCCTGCATGTTACAACTTGCCTGGCAAGATATTCTCTGTGTGATAGTGTGTCGACTATTATAGGAACAATAAACTTTGTGATTTGATTTTAGGTTTACCACAAAAAAAATTTCCTCTTATGTTTTAGGTCAGACCTGCTCCACTACTGAACAGAGACTTTCAGTTTCAATTCTCAATTAAAGTCCTTTTCCAAGAAATGCTTTTTTTTATAACCACCAGTAAAAGTAGTATTGTAATCCAGCTGGATATTTGTTTATTAATCAATGTTTTATTGCAAGACATTTTTCTATGCTTTCCTGTTGCTTTTAATTTTTCTTTTGTTGTCACTTTCCAGATTAATACTCCATTTAAAACACTGAAGTAGAAGACTTGGTGGCACAGTCCGTTTTTGTTTGTTTTCTTCTGAGCATTGTGAAAGCTTCCCCAGTCCTCATTTCTGTGGTTTCTGGAGACAGACATCTTATGTACAGTGAACTCAGGATTAAAGGAAAGCACTGTTTCACTCCATCTTTCCTGGAGTTGACTGGGTCCCCAAGGCCACTTTAGACCACAGCTATCCAAATAGGCAGACCAAATGCTGGCAAGAAGCAAGGAGGAGACTCCTCTGGTGACAGTCTCTGGAAAGGTGGTTATTTGTCTGTCTGAATTCATCTCCTAAAGTAAGTGTGGAGGTAATAATATTCTCATATTCAAATAAAAACTATTCAGCCATAAATCTCACAAGAATTTATTTAAAAAACATTATTCTCCTAATGAATTACTTGAGGTTTCATGGAGCATTTCAACCTTCCATATATTATAATTTCTTACAGTTTCTTTCTAACCCAACCATATTTTCAACTGGAAAACATTTAAATTACTTATAAACTCATAGTTTATTACCAGTTCTAATCACTCAGATAAATGCCCACTTCATTTCTAATATCTTGGAGAAAATGTCTCCAGCATCCCCCATATCCATGTACCAAATCCCAGTTCTGATACTTTTCCTCTGGGGAGATGTCATTCTGAGCTTCTTTTTTTTTTTCTCATGGTTTATTTATTTATATTTAAAAATTTCCATCTCCTTCCCTCCTCCTCCCCCCTTCCTCCCCTCCTCCTCTCCCTTCGCTCCCCTCCTTCTCCCCCTTCCCTCCCCTCCCCTCCACCCCTACCTCCGCTCCCTCCCTCTCAAGGCCAAGGAGCCATCAGGGTTCCCTACTCTATGCTAAGACCAAGGTACTCCCAACTCCACCCAGGTCCAGGAAGGTGATCAACCAAGCTGAGAAGGCTCCCACAGAGCCCGTCCATGCAGAAGAATCAGAGCCCAGCACCATTGTCCTTTGCTTCTCAGTCAGCCCCCGCTGTTGGCCACATTCAGAGAGACGGGTTTGGTTGCATGATCCATCAGTCCCATTCCAACTGGAGTTGGTGATCTCCCATTAGTTCTGTCCCACCGTCTCCATGAGTGAACGCACCCCTCACGTTCCTGACTTTCTCCCTCATGTTCTCGCTCCTTCTGCTCCTCATCAGGACCTTGGGAGCTCAGTCCAGTGCTCCAATGTGGGGCTCAGTCATTTTCCCCATCTATTGCCAGATGGAGGTTCCCTCACGGTCCTGACTTTCTTTCTCATGTTCTCTCTCCTTCTGCTCCTCATCAGGACCTTGGGAGCTCAGTCCGGTGCTCCAATGTGGGGCTCTGTCATTTTCTTCATCTATCGCCAGGTGGAGGTTCTATGGTGATATGCAAGAAATTCATCAGTATGGCTATAGAAACTGGCCTTTTCAGGCTCCCTCTCCTCAGCTGCCCAAGGAACTAACTGGAGGCGTCTCCCTGGAAACCCGGGAACCCCTCTAGAGTCAAGTCTCTTGACAACCCTCAGATGGCTCCCTAAATTAAGATATATGCTTCCCTGCTCCCATATCCACCCTTCCTGTATCCCAAGCATCCCATTCCTCCGAGCTCCCCCCATTCTCCCCTTCACGCTTTTCTCTCCCCATCTTCCCTTGGCCCAGTCTCGCCCAACCCTCAAGTTCCCAATTTTGCCTGGCGATCGTGTCTACTTCCAATATCCAGGAGGATTACTATATGTTTTCCTTTGGGTTCACCTTCTTATTATCTTCTCAAGGATCTTGAATTATAGGCTCGATGTCCTTTAATTATGGCTAGAAACCGATTATGAGTGAGTACATCCCATGTTCATCTTTTTGGGTCTGGGTTACCTCACTCAGAATAGTGTTTTCTATTTCCATCCATTTGCCTGCAAAATTCAAGTTGTCATTGTTTTTTACCGCTGAGTAGTATTCTAGCATGTATATATTCCACAGTTTCTTCATCCATTCTTCCACTGAAGGGCATCTAGGTTGTTTCCAGGATCTGGCTATTACAAATAATGCTGCTATGAACATAGATGAGCATATGCTTTTGTAGTATGATTGGGCATCTCTTGGGTAGATTCCCAATAGTGGAATTGCTGGGTCCTGTGGTAGGTTGATCCCGAATTTCCTGAGAAACTGCCACACTGCTTTCCAAAGTGGTTGCACAAGTTTGCATTCCCACCAGCAATGGATGAGTGTACCCCTTACCCCACAACCTCTCCAGCAAAGGTTATTATTGGTGTTTTGGATTTTAGCCAATCTGACAGGTGTAAGATGATATCTCAAAGTTGTTTTGATTTGCATTTCCCTGATAGCTAGGGAGGTTGAGCATGACCTTGAGTGTCTTTTGGCCATTCGAACTTCTTCTGTTGAGAATTCTCTGTTCAGTTCAGCGCCCCATTTTTTAATTGGGTTATTTGGCATTTTACCGTCTAGTCTCTTGAGTTCCTTATATATTTTAGAGATCAGACCTTTGTCAGTTGCAGGGTTGGTGAAGATCTTTTCCCAGTCAGTAGGCTGCCTTTGTGTCTTAGTGACAATGTCCTTTGCTTTACAGAAGCTGCTCAACTTCAGGAGGTCCCATTTATTCAATGTTGCCCTTAAAGTCTGTGCAGCTGGGGTTATGTGTAGGAAACGGTTCCCTGTGCCCGTTTGTTGTAGAGTACTTCCCACTTTCTCCTCTATCAAGCTCAATGTGTTCAGATTAATATTGAGGTCTTTAATCCATTTGGACTTGAGTTTTGTGCATGGTGATAGATATGGATCTACTTTCATTCTTCTACAGGTTGACATCCAGTTATGCCAGCACCATTTGTTGAAGATGCCCTCTTTCTTCCATTGTGTACTTTTGGCTCCTTTATCAAAAATCAGGTGTTCGTAGGTTTGCGGTTTAAGATCCGGGTCTTCTATACGATTCCATTGGTCAACTTCTCTGTTTTTATGCCAGTACCAAGCTGTTTTCAATACTGTAGCTCTGTAATAGAGTTTGAAGTCAGGGATGGTAATGCCTCCAGAAGTACCTTTATTGTACAAGATTTTTTTGGCTATCCTGGGTTTCTTGTTTTTCCATATAAAGTTGATTATTGTCCTCTCAATCTCTGTGAAGAATTTTAATGGGACCTTGATTGGGATTGCATTGAATCTATAGATTGCTTTTGGTAGAATTGCCATCCCTACTATGTTGATCCTCCCAATCCATGAGCAGGGGAGATCCTTCCATTTTCTGGTATCCACTTCAATTTCTTTCTTCAAGGACTTAAAGTTCTTGTCAAATAAATCCTTCACTTCCTTGGTTAGAGATACTCCCAGATATCTTATGCTATTTGTGGCTATTGTGAAAGGTGATACTTCTCTGATTTCCCTCTCTGCTTCCTTATCCTTTGTGTATAGGAGGGCGACTGATTTTTTGGAGTTGATCTTGTAACCTGCCATGTTACTGAAGGAGTTTATCAGCTGTAGGAGTTCTTTGGTGGAGTTTTTGGGGTCGCTTATGTATACTATCATATCATCTGCAAATAATGAAAGTTTAACTTCTTCCTTTCCAAATTGAATCCCCTTGATTCCCTTATGTTGTCTTATTGCTATTGCTAGAACTTCAAGCACTATATTGAAGAGATAAGGAGAGAGTGGACAGCCTTGTCGTGTTCCTGAATTTAGTGGGATAGCCTTGAGTTTCTCTCTGTTTAATTTGATGTTAGCTGTCGGCTTGCTGTAAATAGCTTTTATTATATTTAGGAATGACCCTTGTATCCCTAATCTCTCCAAGACCTTTATCATAAAAGGGTGCTGAATTTTGTCAAATGCTTTTTCAGCATCTAATGAGATGACCATATGGTTTTTTTTCCTTCTGTTTGTTTATATGATGGATTACATTGATAGATTTTCGTATGTTGAACCAGCCCTGCATCTCTGGGATGAAGCCTACTTGATCGTAATGGATAATTTTTCTAATGTGTTCTTGGATTCGGTTTGCCAGTATTTTATTGAGAATTTTTGCGTTAATGTTCATGAGTGAGATTGGCCTGTAATTCTCTTTCTTGGTTGAGTCTTTGTGTGGTTTAGGTATCAGGGTAACTGTAGCTTCATAGAAGGAATTTGGCAGTGACTCTTGTGTTTCTATATTATGAAATACCTTAAGGAGTATAGGTATTAGGTCTTCTTGGAAGTTCTGGTAGAATTCCGCATTGAAACCATCTGGTCCTGGGCTCTTTTTGGTAGGGAGGTTTCTGATAACAGTTTCTAATTCTTCGCGACTGACAGGACGATTTAGAGCATTTACCTGGTCCTGGTTTAACTTTGGTATATGGTATTTATCTAAAAAACTGTCCATTTCTTTACATTTTTCAATTTTGTGGCATACAGGCTTTTGTAGTAAGATCTAATGATTCTCTGAATTTCCTCTGTGTCTGTGGTTATGTCCCCCTTTTCCTTTCTGATCTTATTAATTTGTGTGTTCTCCCTCTGCCGTTTGATTAGTTTGGCTAAGGGTTTGTCAATCTTGTTGATTTTCTCCAAGAACCAGCTTCTTGTTTCATTGATTCTTTGGATTGTTTTCTGTGTTTCTATTTTGTTGATTTCTGCCCTCAATTTGATTATTTCCATTTTTCTACTTCTCCTAGGTGAGTCTGCTTCTTTTTTTTCCAGAGCTTTCAGGTGTGCTGTTAAGTCACCAATGAGTGCTTTCTCCGTTTTCTTTAAGTGGGCACTTAGTGCTATGAACTTTCCTCTTAGCACTGCTTTCATTGTGTCCCATAGGTTTGAGTATGTTGTGTCTTGGTTTTCATTAAATTCACGAAAGACTTTAATTTCTTTCTTTATTTCTTCCTTGACCCAGGTGTGGGTCAGTAGTTGACTGTTCAGTTTCCATGAGTTTGTGGGCTTTCTGGGGGTAGCATTGTTGTTGAATTCTAATTTTAATCCATGGTGATCCGATAAGACACAGGTGGTTACTAATATTTTTTTGTAACTGTGGAAGTTTGCTTTGTTACCAAGTATATGGTCAATTTTTGAAAAGGTTCCATGAGCCACAGAGAAGAAGGTATATTCTTTCCTATTTGGGTGGAATGTTCTATAGATGTCTGTTAAGTCCATTTGGTTCATTACCTCCATTAAGTCTTTCAATTCTCTGTTAGGTTTCTGTCTGATTGACCTGTCCATTGGTGAGAGAGGAGTGTTGAAGTCTCCAACTATTAGTGTGTGTGGTTTGATGGCTGCCTTGAGTTCTAGAAGTGTTTCTTTTACATAAGTGGGAGCTTTTATATTAGGGGCATAGATATTCAGGATTGAGACTTCATTCTGATGGATTTTTCCTGTTATGAGTATAAAGTGTCCCTTTCCATCTCTTCTGATTGATTTTAGTTTGAAGTCAATTTTGTTGGAAATTAGAATGGCCACACCCGCTTGTTTCTTAGGGCCATTTGCTTGATAAACCTTTTCCCAACCCTTTACTCTGAGTAGATGTCTGTCTTTGTGGTTGAGGTGTGTTTCTTGTAAACAGCAAAATGTTGGATTCTGTTTTCGTATCCAGTCTCTTAGCCTGTGCCTTTTTATAGGTGAATTGAGTCCATTGATATTAAGTGATATTAATGACCAGTGGTTGTTAACTTCAGTCATTTTTAGTAGTAGAGTTTGTGTGTTTCCCTTCTTCTAGTTGTGCTGGTGAAGGGTCGCTAGATGCCTGAGTTATTGTGGGCGTTGTTGGACTCCTTGGTTTGTGATTTTCCTTCTATTACTTTCTGCAAGGCTGGATTTGTGGCTGCGTATTGTTTAAATCTGTTTTTGTCCTGGAATATCTTGTTTTCTCCATCAATGGTGAATGCAAGCTTTGCTAGGTATAATAGTCTAGGCTTGCATCCATGTTCCCTTAGTGTCTGTAGCACATCTATCCAAGCTCTTCTGGCTTTCATGGTTTCCATTGAGAAATCAGGTGTAATTCTGTTAGGTTTCCCTTTATATGTTACTTGACCTTTTTCCTTTGCAGCTCTTAATATCTGTTCTTTATTCTGTATGTTTTGTGTTTTGATTATTATATGGCGTGGGGATGCTTTCTCTTGATCCAGTCTATTTGGTGTTCTGTAGGCTTCTTGTACCTTCATAGGAACATCCTTCTTTAGGTTGGGGAAGTTTTCTTCTATAATTTTGTTGAATATGTTTTCTGGGCCTTTGAGTTGTAAATCTTCTCCTTCTTCTACCCCAATTATTCTTAGGTTTGGTCTTTTCATGGTGTCCCAGATTTCCTGAATGTTTTGTGTTAAGAATTTGTTAGATTTGTTTAGTTCTTTAATCTGTGAGTTTATTTCCTCTATAGTATCTTCAGAGTCCGAGATTCTTTCTTCCATCCCTTGTATTCGGTTGGAAATACTTGTCTCTGAAGTTTCTGTTCGTTTACTCAGAGTTTCCATTTCCGGTCGTCCCTCAGATTGTGTTTTCTTCAATACCTCCATTTCATTTATCAGGTCTTGTACTGTTTCCCTTACCTGCTTGATTGCTTTTTCTTGTTTTTCTTGGGTATCTTTGAGAGATTTATTTATTTCGTCTACCTTTTTGTTTGTCATCTCCATTTCTTTATGGCAGTTTTTTACCTCCTGTTTAAGGTCCTCTATTATTTTCATAAAGTACTGTTTAAGGTCGGTTTCTTCTATATCTTCTGGGGTAGGGTGTTCAATTCTTGTTGTTTAGGGATGTCTGGCTTGTGGTGATGTCATGTTGCCTTTCATGTTGTTGGAGGAGCTCCTGCTTTGGCGCCTGCCCATCTCTTCCTTCAAAGGGAGCCCGGAGGCGTTTGGTGTCCTAGACCAATCTTTGCTGTGACTGAAACTGGTTGGATCTCCCCAGTGCCAGAGGAGGACCTATTCCTTGCGACACAATCTGAAGAAGCCCGCACTCCCTTGCAGGAATCCTCAGACCTGCCTGGAGGTCCGAGTCTGACCCCTTTGGGTGAATGGCCTTAGAACAGGAGCAGGACACCTGAGAACACTAGGGAAAGCTTGGGAGACACAGGGATGGGAGAAACAGACACAAGCCTGCAGAGGGAAGTGGGAGTAGGGGATCTGTGCTCTCTTCCAGGGCAGGTTGCCCCAGGGTCTGCATTCACTCACCAGTTCAGATGGAATGTCAGGGCACAGCATCAGGGATTCCAGGCAGCCCAGGGTCGCAGCCCAGACAAAGGGGCCAAGGTGGTGGCAGGGCGGGATGGAATACCACACAGCAAACCTGGCAGCACAATCTGAAGGAGCCCGCACCCCTCCGCAGGAATCCTCAGACCTGCCTGGTGGCCAGAGTCTGACCCCTTTGGGTGGATGGCCTTAGAACTGGATCAGGACAACCCAAAGAATGATGGATCCTCTGGCAGACTGTCAGGTCCCCTTGCAGGCCAAGCAGCTCTCAGACAAAGGCCTACCTTGCCCCGGGCAGTCAAATGAAGGAGGGGACCTCCCACCAGCCTGGGTGCACTCAATTCCAGGTCCCCAGAGCCCAAACAGGCTGAGCTGTGGGATTTTGTGGCCCCAAAGATGGGAGGATGAGGCGGGGGGGGGGAGGATTCTGGGTGCAAGCTGGGAAGGGACAGGAAGAGAGAGGCGGTATCCGGGGAGAATAACCCCTGCAGGAAGAGCAGGAAGTGTGCTGGTGGCAGGGGGAGTTGTGGAGTGTCCGTGGTCCCTCTCCGGGCAGCTGCCGCGGTTCGGGAACTCACTCCTCACTCACCCCAAAGAATGATGGATCCTCTGGCAGACTGTCAGGTCCCCTTGCAGGTCAAGCAGCTCTCAGACAAAGGCCTACCTTGCCCCGGGCAGTCAAATGAAGGAGGGGACCTCCCACCGGCCTGGGTGCACTCAATTCCAGGTCCCCAGAGCCCAAACAGGCTGAGCTGTGGGATTTTGTGGCCCCAAAGACGGGAGGATGAGGCAGGGGGAAGGGGGGAGGATTCTGGGTGCAAGCTGGGAAGGGACAGGGAGAGAGAGGCGGTATCCGGGGAGAATAACCCCCCAAAGAATGATGGATCCTCTGGCAGACTGTCAGGTCCCATTGCAGGTCAAGCAGCTCTCAGACAAAGGCCTACCTTGCCCCTGGCAGTCAAATGAAGGAGGGGACCTCCCACCGGCCTGGGTGCACTCAATTCCAGGTCCCCAGAGCCCAAACAGGCTGAGCTGTGGGATTTTGTGGCCCCAAAGACGGGAGGATGAGGCGGGGGGGGGGAGGATTCTGGGTGCAAGCTGGGAAGGGATAGGGAGAGAGAGGCGGTATCCGGGGAGAATAACCCCTGCAGGAAGAGCAGGAAGTGTGCTGGTGGCAGGGGGATTTGTGGAGTGTAGGTGGACCCTCTCCGGCAGCTGCCGCGGTTCGGGCTCTCACTCCTCACTCACCCCAAAGAATGATGGATCCTCTGGCAGACTGTCAGGTCCCCTTGCAGGCCAAGCAGCTCTCAGACAAAAGCCTACCTTGCCCCGGGCAGTCAAATGAAGGAGGGGACCTCCCACCGGCCTGGGTGCACTCAATTCCAGGTCCCCAGAGCCCAAACAGGCTGAGCTGTGGGATTTTGTGGCCCCAAAGACAGGAGGATGAGGCAGGGGGAGGGGGGGAGGATTCTGGGTGCAAGCTGGGAAGGGACAGGGAGAGAGAGGCGGTATCTGGGGAGAATAACCCCTGCAGGAAGAGCCGAACCTATGTTATTAAAACATATTAAATGCCTTAGTCTGTAGATCTCTGAAGTGTTTGAAGACAACCTGTCTGTCTAAAATATATGTTTGAACTTGAAAATATACCTAATATGACTTCAAGCTCAATTGTAATAGATGACTAATTGCTAACCTACATTTTTTATTATCCCAAGTAGTTGGTAATAATGACTTTCAAGGGATAGAAATTTACATTACATTGTTAAATGAGCTGCATAGGTACTATACCTTGTATAGATTACAAATGTATGTACAGTATGTTCTAAGAAAGATAATCTCAACTTTGTATCAATATACAAAAAAGTCCAAGCCAATGTAAAATATTTAAAGCTAGTAGTTGCTTTTTTGATTTAAAAGTAAATTCAATAATCTACCTTTTAATTCTATTTCCATATTACCCCTTATTTCTTTTCAGAGTAGATTTAATAATATACACTTATATTCTATCATATCTTTACCCCTTTTTTTCCCAAAACACAAACTCTGAATGTAATCCTCTTTGTTCAACTTTCTTCCTGACAATAACCAGTAGCAACTTGTAATGAACTCTCAATGATAAATATCCATAATCCATTGAATGATCAAAAAGTACCCAACCCACCTTTTGGGAATGTGGAGTCATATTTTTAAATTTACTTCCTGCTGTCTGGGAGTGATGGCATCTTTAGGGGATCTTGAAAAAAATTGTGCTAATTATCAAGTCCTTGGAGAGCTAAATGTATCATTTGTTGCCTAGTCCAGTCTCTACATGATGGGAAAGCGCAGGGATTTTCTCTAATTTTGACTAGAATTGTCTGTAAGGCTGAATCATCTCAGCTAGCCACCTCAAAATTGTCCTGAGAAGTTTGTAGTTCAAAGCCAATATTTAGTTGGTGTTTGCAAGTTTAGTGATGTTATCAAAGTCCTGGTATAATCATTGTTGGGATTGTAGGCTGAGGCTGCTCATTTGTTCCTGGCTGCCCAGATCCAAAATAATCACACAGAAACTATATTAATTGTGATAATGTTTGACCACTAACTTAAGCATATTTCTAGCTAGCTCTTACATCTTAAATTAACCCATTTCTGTTAATCTGTGTACCACAATGTGGTTGTGGCCTACTGGTAAGGTTCTATTCGACATCTGATGTCTGTCTCCTGTGGCAGCTACATGATGTCTCTGTGACTCCACCTGTTCTGTCTATATCTTTTCCATCCTGGCTATATTCTGTTAAGCCATTTTCAAAAGCAGCTTCATTATTAACCAATGGCAATAAAACATATTCACAGCATACAGATGGAAATCCCACATTACCTTTCTTTTTCTTTCTAAAAAAAGGGAAGGTTTTAACTTTTAACATAGTAAAATTACATATAAAAAAGTTATCAAGCAAGAATTATAGTTATAATATTTATATTTACTTTATCTTTTATCATAACTAAGGAACACTATTATAATAACTACCTATTATTCAACTCCATCAAAGACTACTCAAGAAGATTATAATATTACCTAAGTAAACAGGAAGTGCATTGTAAAGCAATTTCCAAAACTCTAGAATTGACAGAGACATCTTGCTGCCTGGCCAGTCACCCAAAGTTCTCCTGTAACATTGGGGCACCCATGTTCAGGATATAGGCCCAGAGTGTCTCCCGTGATATGGCAGGTCCTTCTGTCTATTTGTTGCTTTTATTGGTTAATGAATAAAGAAACTGGCTTGGCCTGATAGGGCAGAGTAGAGGTAGGATGGGTGGGTTTAAAGGTGGAGTGGGCATTGTAACTTACAGGGTCTGATCAATGAAGAGGTTTTGTAGCAGTGTACCTGCAGAAAAGCTTGACTGCTAGCTGGTTAGTGAAGCTGTGGTAGGTAGGGGAGAGTCCCAGGGTTTGCCCCAGTACTGAGGGCCTAGAGAGTTTTCCACTGGCTGGTTAATCACTTACCTCTTGGTTTGCTGTGTGCAGCTGTAGCATCTGGAAAAGTATTCTTAATCCTTTGCTTTTTTATGATGAATTTTATGAAATTCTGAAGCCCCCAGTACATTTCCAATCAACAACTGATCAATTTCTGCTTTACCTTGTGCTAGAGGACCTGGCAGACATTTATCTGATTGGATATAAATTTTGTATATTGCATGATTTTCCATTATATTTATTATATCTCATAATTGAGTAAATAATAAAGTCAATTCTGTATCATCTAATAAAAATTATGTAATTTCAATAGACAAAACAACTCTGCAGATTGCAAACCAGTAACTATGTTGAAAGTTTCCTTTAAATTCATTAGTATCATGAGAATAGTGTATAATTCTGATTTTTGGATAGAATAATAAGTGCTTAGATAGTATTAGTTCAATTTTCTGATATGTAACCTTCTTTTTCTGATTTATTTGCATCAGTATAGAATGCAGGGGCTCCAAATATTCATGTTTCCTGTACAATGTGAGGAAGAATCCGGCATTTATGAACTCATAGATTGTTGTAGTGGGCCACTTGTTTGTTCCCAACTGCTCAGCCCTGAAATAATCACACAGAAACTGTATTAATTAAATTACTGCTTGGCCTATTAGCTCTAACTTCTTATTGGCTAGATTTAACATCTTAATTTAATCCATTTCAATAATTTTATATTTTACCATGAGGCTTGTGGCCTACTGGCAAAGTTTCAGCATGTCTGTCTCCAGTGGCAGCTCCATGGCTTCGCTCTGATCTTCCTCCCAGCATTCATCTTAGTTTTTCTGCCTAGCTCTACTCTACCCTATCAGGCCAACCCAGTTTCTTTATTATGTATACCAATGATATTCACAGAATGCAGAGAAGAATCCAACATCCACAGATGTTTGTCTGTCAACCATTTTAAGGGTAGGGCTGTTGGTGCCTTTGAAATATCAACAGCTATTATGCCCTGTTTTTGTACAACCTGAGTGGTCAGTGATTGTTCTTTATAATACCTTCAAATATTTCCCCCAGAAACATATGTGCTAGAAACCACAAAGCATAGCCCTCTCCAAATGTGGTACCTGAGATGCAGGAAGAAATTCCCTTCAGGCAACTCAGTGGCAGCTAAGGAGTGTGTAACTTGAGGGTCAAGGAGAAAACACCTATATGCCCCAAGGACCACTTCTATGGCATTTGCATATGCATTTGGCAATGTTACAGATGGTTCTGGTTATAGCAATTCTACCAGTGTCCTTGTTTTTCATGTTTTTTTATCTCCTTCAATACCAGTGGCTTCAGGAAATATGGATGTGCTATATGATAATATGAGTCTTTGTAATCTGATAGAGTAGGCAGGTATTGAAAATGTGAAGCAGGTTATGGGAAAAAACCTGACTGGTGAAAGAATTGAGGAAATTTGGGAGAAATGCAGAAATTCTTCTTTGCTTGTTCTTGGCAAAAGAATTATACTGAAACAAAAAAAATTGGTTATGACTAATAAAGTTTCTGAAGAATGTAGGGCTTTAGGGCTGACTGCCTATGGCTTTATAAATCAAAATTGGAATAGTGAGGAACAACAATGGGAAGGGTATGACAATGGAGTAAAACCCACTGAACTATGCTTTTGTAAACTGCAAATAGTTAGCCTCTGAGTTGAGAGCCTCAGAAATTGTTTTATGATTAACTCAGCTAAGAATTAAGAATATAGTGACTGGCATTGGGCTTGGGATCTGGAAAAATGCCATAATGAATGATGATGTTCTGATTTCAAATAATCTTTATACTTCATGTGAACTACTTTGCCCAGGGAATGATTAACATGTGGCAAGAAAAATGAATCATTTTCCTTGTGTAAAATTTACAATAAAAGGCTGAGGTTTGAAATTCAGGGAAGAAGAAAAAGGAGAAGAAGGGGAAGGAGGAGGAGGGGGAGAAGAAAAAGAAAAAGATGAGAAGAAGAAGAAGAAGAAGAAGAAGAAGAAGAAGAAGAAGAAGAAGAGGAGGAGGAGGAGGAGGAGGAGGAGGAGGAGAAGAAGAAGAAGAAGAGAGGAAGAAGAAAAGAAGGGAAAAAGATGATGACGATGAAGTTTCTTTGCAGTTGTTAGCCTGTCAGCTTGCACCAGAATCCTGTGTTAGTGTACTCATTTCACCTTCCAGACTTCCCAGATTTGAGACCCACTTCTCTCCTGAGGCTGGTCTCTGGCACATATGTTAATGTATGATTTGTTTCTGAGATTGGAGGAATGCTAATCTGAGTATTCTATTTCTATAGCAAATCACATCATCACAAATTTTTTGCTATGTTTGCCACATATGACTTTAATTTTCTTCTTTGTCTTTCTGGTTCTATACATCTGATCACTCTCATGCTTTATTTTACCTTAGATAAAGTTTCAGTTTTTAAGGGCTGAACATTTACCTCCTGAGAAGGCTAATTTGGATGCCAAGATTCTTGTAAAATTATTTTAACATTTGCACTTGTGTCTACAAGGCCTTCAATGATGACATCATTCACTCATAATTTTAGTTTTGGTCTTTGTTCATTTATAGAAGTTTGTCAAAATATTTGCTTTATGTTTTTTCCTGAATTTTTGGTTCTCTCCTCCATAGTTTTTCTGTCATCCAGAGGAATATGGTTTCTTATTATAAGCATTAGGTTCTTTAATTGCTCTGGGAAAGAGTTTGCTCCAAGACTACAGAAAATGACTGAACCAAATTTGTCATGGGGACCCGTGAGAGGCCCCTCAAGGAGTTTCCCAGCAGCAAAACATTACCTTAACTATCCCTTGTTGACCTACATTTATCGGTCAAGTGCCTGTCTTTTCCACACCTTCTGCATAATCCAGAAGGGAGAAATATTCTGTTTGAACTGTGCTTAGGAAAAAAAAAAACATTGTTTCAAGGAATGCCCATTTTACAATCCCTTTTTAGGTGACCGTGTTTGCCACAATTAAAACACACGACATTTGGATTTTTCTTCACACCTCTGAAAATCACCTCTCTTATCCATAAATCATCATGGTCATGAGATTTATCTTAAATTCATTCCTTCAAGGATACTGATCTTGCTTTTAATGGCCTAATTACCCCTTTGCATTGTGCATTAGCATTTTCAAAAGCCAGAGATTCAATTGTCATTTGTCTGACTTCTGAAGCTGGGATCATTCTATTTACTGTTAAAGTCAGTCTTTGTAGGAAATCCATGAAGGCTTCCTTTGGGCCTTGTATAACTTTAGTAAATGACTCAATTTTCTTTCCTATTTCTCTAATTCTGTCCCAAGCATTAAAAACTGCTGTGAAGCATAAATATAGGATGTGGTCATAATATAGAGATTGTCTTTGTACATCAGTATAACTTCCCTCTCCATGAAATTGGTCTTGGGGATTTCCATACCTCTAACAGTATGTACTTCTTTGTTCATTGGTCTATGCCTCTTTTTTCCATGTGTCATCGCATTGCAACTAAAGACAAGACTTGATGACCACTTTAACCAAGTCTCTCCAGTGTCTAGGGATAATCTATTACAATTTGATCAAGAGTTTAACATCTGTTTCGCAAAAGGTAACAGCATGCCATATGAAACTATCATTTCCTTGAATCTTCTTAAATCTAACATTGCCACAGGAATCCATTTAACTCTTATATAGCCTTGAGGATATCTATCATTTGACAGTTGTTCCTGTAAGGTGACTGGATAAATTAAAGTTGATTGTTTGAAAACCTTAGGCTGTTTCTCTCTAACCTCATAATGCAGTGCTGAAATTGGTTCTACATTAAATTCCCCTTTCTGGGTCTGAATATCTTTATGGTCTGTTTTATGAAGTTTTTGTAAAACTTGTATCTTAGCACTCATATTAATCAACTTTTTTAGTGAAAAATGATAAAACTGATAGTGTTATTGTTGACATTAAATAAATCCCATTTAAATTAGTTATTCTCTCATTTAATTGTTCTATTTTCAAGTTGCCCAGCATATTATCCTACAGAGATCTAAATCCCTCCTTCTTGAAAAGATCACTTGCCTGTGGCTTTGCAGCCATAGCACAGGCCAGAACTGCATGTAGAGCTAGCTCAGTCAGTAGAGCATTGATGTGGGAGGTCCTTCTGTCTATGTGTTGCTTTTATTGGTTAATGAATAAGGAAACTGCCTTGGCCTTTTAATAGGCCAGAACTTAGTCAGACAGGGAAGATGGAACTGAATGCTGGGAGAAAGAAGGGTGGAGTGAGAGAGATGCCATGGATCCACCATCAGAGATAGATGTGCTAAAACTTTGCTGGTAGGCCACGACCTTGTGGTGATATACAGATTAATAGAAATGGGTTAGATTAATATGTAAGAGTTAGCCAATAAGAATCTAGAGCTAATGGGCAGAGCAGTGATTTCATTAATACAGATTCTGTGTGGTTATTTTGGTTCTGGGTGGCCGGGACAAACAAGCAGCCCCTCCTCCAACAGAGCATGAAACTCTTAATCTTAGGGCCATGGTTTCAAGCCCCATGTTGGCACCAATATGTTGCATGAGTTCTAATAGGTTTAATAATAAAAGCCCAGAGTCATATACTGGGGGGAAATGCTGAGAGATCAGAGAGATGAAGAGGCAAACCCACAGTCATCTTACATACTCAAATTCCCAACTGAAAAGAGAGTAAGTTCCTGTCTTCTCCTGCCTTCTCACTTCCATTCTCCATCTAGCCATATCACTTTCTGTCAGTTTGTACAGACCTCCAGACTTCTATGATTAGCTAACTCTGCCCTCTGATCTTCAGGCAAGCTTTATTTTACAAACAAGATATCAGCACAGGAGCACATTTTAGGAAGTGCCCAAATAATAAAAATATTATGTTGAAAATTAAAATAAGCCCTTTCTGTGTAAAAAATAAAACATAAAAATTAAAATTTTTGATTGAAAGAAAGAAGAATGAGAAGAATAAAATCAGAAAAATAGTTTTTATTCATATTTTATTTATTTTCTTGATAATGTTTCTGGATGTCATGGCTTTTTCCTGATCAAATCAGATTTACTCTTTTCCAGAACAGAGGTTTCTTAAATTGTTGTACTTTGGGATCCTCAATTCTCAATGAAGGTTTTTACATTGAGGTCAGTCATATATTTCCACAACATGAGAGGGTGTAAACATCCACTTTATTGACTTAAAGCCTGCTTCTAATTTTTATTCAGACATAGATATTTGTTGGATTTCCCATTCAGTGGTTCTAAAGTGATCTGTAGCAGCCAGAATTCTGTCTGTTTCCCCCCTTTCTCTTTCTGTCCCTGATATATACAACAGTTATTGGAAGAAAGGTTGGTTTGGAGGCCACTGCCATCATAGTGCTAGGTCTCTTCCACTTTATGGTGAAGGAACCATACATACCCTTTGTTTGGAAAGTTCTTGTCCTGGTTACTTAGTGTGGGAAGTCCTCTGTCTGTGTGTTGTTTTTGTTGGTTAATGAATAAAGAAACTGCTCTGGGCCTATAGCAATGCAGAACAGAGCTAGGTGGGGAAAACTAAACTGAATGCTGGGAGAAAGAATGCAGAGTTAGAGAGACACCATGTAGTTGTCAGAGGAACCTTGCTGGGTAGGTCACAAGACACAAAATAATGGATATAGGTTAATTCTAGATGTAAGAGCTAGCTAGCAATATGCTTAAGTGATTGGCCAAGCAGTGATTTAAATATTATAGTTTCTGTGTGATTATCTCAGGAGTCTGGGGAGCCAGGAAATGAACAAGAAGCCTTCTACAACAGTTACTGAGATAAGATTTTAACCCACACACATGTGCCCACATTAGAGTAAAGAATGACATTTATCTATTAATGGAAACATGTTGTTTGTTCTCTTATGAGTTCTTATGAGTTTCTCTGGTGGTGTTCCAGGCCCTCAACTCTAGCAGATACCCCCTGCCCAAGCAACAGCCACACCTGCTAGAAGACACGGCAGACCACTTTCCCATGGACCTTCCCCACTCTTTAGCTTCTAAGAGACCCAGTCCTCAGTTGTCACACCCTCTCATAATACAGCACCGACCTCCTGCAGACATCCCTGTCCAACAACTAGGAACATTTGCCAGAAGATTAGGTAGGCCAGTCATGCTAGAACTTCCTCATTTTCTTGGTTCTTTTAGGCAGACATCCCATGCACCCCACAGGCAATCCCTGCCAGAAGACTAGGTTGGTTGCCTGCCCACAGACCCTCTCTACCCTCTAGCTTCCAACAGATCCAATGCTCGATTGTGCTTCCTCCTCTCATTGCCAAACCTAGGCCCCCATCAGAGAGACATCCTGCTAGAAGACCAGGTATGCCACCTACCCACTGGTCATCCTCACTTTCTTACTTCCAAAAGACCCAACCCTCAGCTGTTCCTCCCTCTCTTATCATTGTTTCCAGGCCCCAACTCTGGCAAACACCCCCTGCCCAAACAAGGAAATGCCTGTCAGGAGACCAGGTAGACAGCCCACATGCAGACTAACTCCACTCTCTTGGTGTCCCACCAACACTATTTCTAATCCCCTTCCATTGCTAGTAACCCTGTACCAGCTTCCAACATGTGCTGGGACTCCTTGATGGATCAGACGCCACTCCAGCCACAGGCTGACCTAACTCCAGATAGGAGGTGAGCCTACAGACCTCCTCCACTCTCTGTGCCCCCAACACTATCCCAGTCCCCCTCCCCTCCACATTCCTTGTCATAGCCCCCAACTTGTGTAGATACCAAATAAAATAGATTCAAAGGAAAGAAATAAAACTTTTCAAGAACTGAAAATGGAACTAGAAACCATAAAGAAAACAAATTAAGGAAAACCCAGAAATGGACGATCTGGTTAAGCAAACAGGAGGTATAGATGCAGGCATCGCCAATAGAACACAAGAGAAGAAAGAGAAAATTTCAGGCACTGAAGATGTGAAAGAAGAAATAGATATATCTGTCAAAGAAAATGCTAAATCTAAAATATTCCTGACGCAAAAAAAATCCAGGAAATCTGTAACACTATGAAAAGTCCAAGCCTAAGAATTATAGGAATGAAAGAAGGAGAAGAATCCCAACTCAGATCACAAGAAAGTATTTTCAACAAAGTCATAGAAGAAATTTTTCATAAAAAGAAGGAAATGCCTATGAATATTACTTAGCTAAAATAATGTGTCAGGTCCAACTGTTCTGACCAATTCTCCCCACAGTTTTCCTTCAGACTCATGATGTCTTCAGGAGAATCCTCTTAGCCCTCACCCCTTCAAATCCATTGTAAGGCAGGTCCACTATACAACCCTCTTTTTAGAACCTCTCATTTCTTGATGTGTGTTCACCTTAAATCTTACTAGATCTACTTCCAACTTTTATCTCCCAAGCAGCTTCATAAATGTCACCACCATCCTGAGTCTCCTGAGGCCCACTTGCATGGCTTGGTCTACATTTCTAACTTACCCAATCCTTCTAAACACACTGGTCAAAGCATGGTGAGGCAAGCTTACATTAAAGTGATGAAATCTCTGCGTTGGGTCTCAGATCCCATCTGATGACATTTTAAACCTTCTGGTTGGTAGAAGATAAGGGTTTGTTTGTATTTTCTGAACTACTTATCTCATAGTCTCACAGTTGTTATGTCAAACACAAAAGTGGGCAAAAATGTCTATTTAGAGGCTTGAGGGGCATACAGCATTCTAACTCTCCAAAATAATCAGAATTCTAATCAATCAGACTCACAAAAAACTTGCAGTAAGTTCAGCCTATTCCCCCTGGAAACTCCAGTTAATCATTTCCAGTTATTGTTTAGGTCAGTTCTGCTCTACTACCAGAGACTTTTAGTTTCACTTCTCAGTCAAAGTTCATTTCCTAGAATTGTTATTTATAACCACAAGTGAAAGTAGCACTGTCAGTCAGCTGGATGTCTGTTTATTAATAGTTCAGTTTTTTTGCAAGCTATTTTCCCCTAAGCTTTCCTGTTGCATCTATCTATCTATCTATCTATCTATCTATCTATCTATCTATCTATCTATCTATCTATCTATCTATCTATCTATCTATTGTTATCACTTCCCAAATGTATACTCCACTAAAACTTTGAAGTCAGAGGACTTGGCACAGTCCTTTTTTTTCCTGTTATGTTCAGGGCATTGTGAATGCTTACCCGGTCTTCAATAGCACTGTTTGTGGAGACTGCATATTATGTACAGGGGAGCCAGGATCAAAGGAAGAATGGCTTTAATATTTTGGGATAGTTTGTGTTCCATAAACTACTTTAGACAACAGCTATGCAAATAGCCAGACCAAATGCTCATAAGAAATGAAGAGTCTCCTCTGGGGGCATCCAAGTTCCTTTCTGGTAATCTATACACTTTCCCTAGAAAGGTGGTTATTTGTTCTATAGAGAAATATCTAAATTCATATCCTAAAGTGAGTGTGGCATTAAAAAGATTCCCACATTCAATTCAAAGGTATTCAGCCATAAACCTCAAGTAATGTATAAAAATATTATTGTCTTACTGAATCACTTGATCTTTCTTAGAGTATTTCAAATTCCTATATATTACCATTTCTTACAGTTTTTTCCAATCCAACAATATTCTCAAGGGGAGAATATTTAATTTACTTACAAACTCACAGTCCATTCCCAGTTTTAATCACCCTGATAAATGCCCCTTTCCCTTTTACCTACCTTTGAAAAAAATATCTCCATAGTCCCCCATATCCATCTTCCAAACCCCAGTTCTAGAGGATTTCTTTCAGGAAGATGTCTTTCTGTCCTCAGGTCTGGGCTTCTTAACCATCTGTAGACTTCTTTCTTTTGTTATCCCACACTCTTGGACCTTGTACATACCCCCAGACATCTTACCTTTTTTTTTCACTGAAGAATTTTGGGGTAGAGCACAGAACTCTGGTTGTCGTGAGCCCACAAGTATCATTCAATGAATGCACAGCTGACAGACCAATAGGCAATCCATGGGAAGGGTACACATCCACACCCACATGGGATAACCCATTTTGCAGAGCTATGGGAACACCTGTCTTCTGAATAAGTCACTGTCAGTCCTGTAAAAACTCGTGAAATCATGGCATTTCTCCTTCTATAGTATCCCAGCAGTGTATAAACCTGACTTTTCCTATAGTGCAACCGGACACCTTCCCCAGAGTGCAGAGTACTTGTGTGAAAGTATTCAGTCAGTCAAACCTTTATTCTTATAGCCAAAATCTACATAAAACTAGTCCCCCACAAGTTTATTGAAGGAACTCACTGTTAAGAAAGGAGCTCCAAACAGGAGGCAATATGTTTGCTCTAACAATAGATTCAATAAGGTGTAATCTACTGGTCTTCTGATCTAACTTAACAAACTACTAATATTTTGTACTTACCCTTCACCTTGGTTTTAACTAACATAAGATCACAGCCCAGGAAATTAACTGTTTATATAGAAAAAAGGCCCGAGTCACTAACTTCAGAGAGAATTCTCATTTGGCCACCCTGTTGAAGTCAAAAGCAAAGTCCCCAAAAGAGGTTCCATTTAACTCAACTGTATAAATGCTAATGGAAATGAAGCCTGCAGGGGCAGGTACCAACACTGTATTCCCAGGCATTGGGGAGCTTCAGCCACACCCTCTGAGACATAAGGTGCTTCCTTACCAGATCCACCAGTTTTGTGATTCTGTGAAATGCATGCTTGATACTATTGTTAACACTTATGGCATTGCTAACTTGTCTGTATGCCTATATAAACTGAAAACTTTGTGGAGATCACTCTTTATGCTGCTTCTTCTTGCTCCTTTTTCTTCCCAAAGCATAAAGAACATGCAGCAGTTATGTGTGTGAGTTATTTTATTTTACCCTCAGATCTAATTAGCCAGGATTTCACCTGCCATGGTGAATATTTCTGGACCATGAGAGGTTCAGTGGGCTTAACCCCCAAATGAACCTCGATTTCTGATGAACTAATTTCCCTCAGCAGGGGAGTGTGGAGTCAGTGCTTGGCATGGATGGGGCAGTGCTGTGTAGGGAGCCCAATGAACAATCTCCTTCTTCAAGGCTCCTCCCAGGCTTGGCGACTCTATGAAAAGTGGGAAGCTGATGTAAGCTGTTATTTAATAAAGGGATTTATCAGAGCAAACAGCAGTGCTGTCGGAAACTGAGGAAAGTTCAGACATTCAGCCACAGGCACTGTAGACCGTGCAGCATCCCTTGCATTTGCATTATATGGGCTTGGTATTGGCGCTTGTCATTTCTCCTTCAGATTCAAGCTATGCCTAGTTAGGATACATCTTTGGGAGAGACTGACAATGATGTCCACTAGCAGACAGACCGTTGAATTTTTTTGAGTGAACATTATGGATTTAGATGATATTTTGAAGTATTTTCATGTATGAGAGCAACTAAGTCTCAGTGTTCATTGACTAGAGTGTAATTACTTGGGACCTCTCTTTCTCATCTTCCATCCACCCTTCTCATAATTGTCCATCTTCTCATCTGGACAAGAATGAGAAGTGAATACTATAGTCCTGGCTGTTTCAGGTCTATAGTGCAGAAGTAACTGGAACATTCTGATCGTCTTTGCTCCAACTATTATCATTTATAAAGACGTGAGTGACCCTAGGCTGGCCCCACAAGTGATGCTGGCAGGCAGCAGTGGACCACCCTCAAGGGATCTCCTGGCAGGTGGCCTGAGGCCTCAGTGGGAGACAGATAGATATGGCATGCAGAGAGAATTTGGGTATAGAGTTTATTTAGTGGTTTATGGAGGGGAAAGGGTAGGTGGGGGGAGGATAAGGGGGAAAAGAGAGAAAGGCAGTAGTTAGAAGAGGCACTGAAAGAGAGGAAGCAGGCTGGAGAGAAAGCAGGAGACCCAAGGGAAAGTTGGGAGTGGGTAGGGATTGTCTTAAAGGAACAGGGTACCCAAGTAACAGACCAGGCCAGCAGATTACAACAGTCTCATCTTTTTCTTATAATAAAAATGGCAGGGAGTTTGGAACAGCAAGTTAAATAATTGGGGTGATGGATTCTTAAAACTGCTTCTTGCTTATTTATGGACATCAAAGTCTTTATTGGGGGGTAGCTGAGAACGGTGGGTGCTGGTCACATCCTGGGATAGTTGGTTGCTTTATTCCTGTCCAGGGTTTGTGGTATGAAACTCTCCGGTGTCTCCTGGACCAATTTAAAATATGAGACTTATTGTTTTCTCAGTCTGGAATGAGATACAATGAACAGACAATTATTACATTTAATAGTAAATATATGTACATTTACACCCAGTTGAATTTAAGTTTTATATACATATACAGACAGAGTTAAAGCTAACTTAGGTTTATACATAGTTAACTCAAGTCATATGCACGCACACACACGCACACGCACACACACACACACACACACACATACACACACACACACACATTAAACAGGAGTTGGGCGAAATGAATGCTTTGTTGGGCCTTACTGAAAGCATAGCACTGCACAAAACACAGATGTAGCAGAGTTAGTAAGAGGAATTTAGAGACAAAAATGTAAGTGAACCATGAGACTAGGCAAGGAATACCTCAGTAAAGATGGCAAGACTTAGTCAAGACAGTGGTCAGGTCACCGTCAGGAGGTGGTCATGTATTGTATGGTGAAACCACATTTTTAGAGCTGCAGTGGTAATTTTAAACAGATATAAATAACAAGAGGACGTAGAGGCTGTGTAGAACATACATTTAAAACAGAATTATATTCGTGTGGCCACACCATTCACACATTCTTTCATACATGAAATAGACAGAAAAATTACTCAACACCACGAGCCACTGTGTCCTCGATCTGCTGCACCACTGGCTGTGGCTTGGAGCAAGGGCTGGAACCGGAAGCAGTTGTCTTGTGCATTCAACTAATCTTGCCGGGTTCTGCGGGACCAGTGGTAGTGATGGCAGAGCTAGAATAGAAGGAATAGGAGTGAGAAAAGGAATACAAGTGAGAAAAAGAACATTTAGAGGCAGGTGGGGGATGGAGTTGCCCAGCACAAGGAAAAGCAGACAGGTGTGAGATGCCTGCAGGACACCAGCAGTCCTGTTTACTGGTAGAAATTAGAAAATTCCCACTTTGAGTTGCTATTTAAAGGCATGTAGGCCATTTATTAGTGCAAATGTGGGTAAGGTTAGGAATGTATAAGTAAAGCTGGAGTTTTAGGCTCTATACTCCAATTTGTCTCTAAATTCCCTCATACTGGGGGAGGTTGGACAGATTGTTTTTTGAGGCTCTGTTTACCATGGCTAAAAATGTGAGAAAGGCAAATATCCAAAGGCAACTAATCAGGATATCTCTGGAACAGTGTGAGGGTTGAGAGCTAGGCCAAGCCAGTTTCAAGACCATCAGTACAGGAATTGGGGGCCAGAAAGGACCACTTATGGGTGATTCTATAGAGGTCAAAGAGTCCAAACAGCAGCAATAGGACCACTTCAGCATTATTCAAATAAAGAGCAAAAAGTCTGAACAGTGGTGGCAATGCCAAATCCCAGTCTTTAGCCATGGGAAACAACCAGAGGTGAATGTGAGTGAAAGATGATTTAGAGAAGGGAACCTTACCATTTGCAGCAATGGAACAGACACAGAATGTTGGAAAGTGGTCCAAGTCCAGAATCTGGGGAACGTGGAGAGAGCCTGGCTGAGCCACGCACCAATGTTATCAAATGTTTGTCCCACAAGGGGCGGTGGTGGATCACCTGAGGCCTAGGCAGGGAATCAACAGGTCATCCAAGGACTCAGTGGGTCTCCTGTTGGGTATCCTGAGGCCTTGGTGGGAGACAGACAGATGTGCCATATGGAGAGAGTTTAGGTATAGAGTTTATTTAGTGGTTTATGGAAGGGAAAGAGAAGGCAGGGGGAAGGGGAGAAGGGGGAAGAAGAGAGAGAGGTAGAAGGAGGAAATGGGCAGAGAAGTAATAGTTACCTCTTCAGAAGAGGGACAGGAAGAGAGAGAGAGCAGGCTGGAGAGGAGATAGAAGATCCAAGGAGAAGGGTATGAGTAGGTGGAGCTTGTCTCTTAAAGAGACAGGGTACCCAGGTGACAGATTAGGTTAGTAGATTATAACACCAAAAATCTCTTTTTTTTGTTGACACTGCTATTGTTTGTTGAATTTTCAAAGCATAATTCTACCTTGATGCCAGAGAAGCTAGAATAATATTCTTTAAAAAAACTCAAGAGATTTTTGCTAAACTATGGGAAGAAAGACAGACTGAAGATTTTCTCAGTGGCTCTGATCCAAGGAGAAAGGGAGCTTTAGTTCTGTGCCCTTGTCCAGGGTTAGACTTGGCAAGGCAGGTTCAGGTCTGGAGCTAATGCTTCCTCATAGGAGTCAAGGCTGCAATATTAAGGAACCTGACTCGTAGTTATTAGTCTATAGGCAGCTATAGATTGAAGTATCCCTTGTTATCTTTGCCAACATTGTCTGACTTAGATCCCTCCAGGACTTGGGCATTTATTTCTCTCTGCAATAGTTACAGGATTCTATACTTAATAAATTTGCTTGATGTAAGTGATTAGCTTATACAAGACCTCCTGGCACAAGCTATTGCTTTTGTTGTCTTAATATCTTGTTTTCTCTATTTTTTAATCATTCTTTTCCCACTCAAAATCTTGGTTTTTGGGACCTATATTCCTGCCAGTTCAGGACACAGAACATCTCTGTGTGGGTATTATACCATGTAACATCAGAAATACACAATGAATCAATGGCCATTGTCCACATAAAACACATCTGTGTTAGGGGTGTGGAAAGAGCTGTGCTAGTAAACAATGGAGTTAAATGTCTTCCTTTTCAAGATTCATTTTATTATTTTATATGTATGAATATTTTCCCTGTATGTATGTATAGCTCATGGTTGCGTGGTGCTTGCAGAGGTCAGAAGAGGGCCTTGGACCTCCTAAGACTAGAATAATATCTGGCTCTGAATCACCACGTTGGTGCTTTGAATCAAACCTGGGTCCTCTGTGAGAGGAATGTGTTCTTAGCCACCGAAACAGTGCTTTAGCCCCTAAAAGAGTCTCATTGTAGAAACTGAAGAACGTTATCTCATTTAATTCCTTGAGAAAATGATTTATTATTTTACTAGTTATTTATTATCGGCCAGTGCAGAAACAGCTTCTCTGTAAAGAATTCCTTAATGATGAATAAGCTACACTTCCCAGTTTGATCCTTTCACCAACTTTTCTACTCTGTAACAAACATGTCTTTTGTCACATTGTGTTGTCCCTGATGTTTGGATTGCTAACTTCTTGATTAAAAGATGAAAGTCAATTTTACTTGGTGTTCTTGGATTCAGGTTCTGAATATATCACTTAATTTTTTTCATCTCATGAGCCAGTCTGCAAGTTGGGGGCATCACCCCAGACCCTGACATTTATCCTTGGGGCACCAATGGAATGCCAATGAAGCAGAAAGCTCCATCTCAGGCCCCCTACCCTGGGAGTTGCCTTGAGCCAGACTCCAGCTCTGGGAAAGCCTGCCAAATGCTGACCCCTCTCCAGGGAGGGTCAGGACCACTCCCACAGGCTATTTAGGTTGCTCCCCAGAGAAAGAACATGTGGTCTCAGGTTCTGTATTTCTCCCCCTGCCATGCTCCCATGCCACCCAGGAGCACTGCATTCATTAAACATGGGCATCTTTGATTTGGTCTAATCCGGTCTAATTGGAGTTATTTTGTGTCGGCAGAGAGACTCCCCTTAAGATCATTCCTGAGAGAGGGAGATTTTCCACTGAAAGGTTCTGTTTTACCTGCAGGTCCAGGGCCCATGGCTGTGTGCTGGTAAACACACTTTCTGAGTGTACTGTCGTCCAGGTAAGATTGGCTTCACTCAGTGAGTGCCCTTTTTGGATTACATGGCCAGTAGGTTCCCCAGGGTGACCCATTCACTTTTCAGGCTTTCCGCTGAAGTCATAGGCCACGCTGGAAGCCTAATTCATGTGGTAAAAGCTGGGATTTTGCTGAAGTGAATACTGCGTGGCCAGGTATGCCTGCCATTCAATTTCACAGCCCTGATTTGGCTCAAGGGCGTCCCAGTGGATGCACTGTGATAGACTCGAGCTCCGCAATTGGGCATAGACTTTTAAAATGGGTTTCTTGTGATTCCAAACTGATTCCTAAAACACCCTTGGGAGACCTTTTACAAAAAATTCTTTTAAATTGGGGTTATCTAACGTAGAGCAAACAAGGCTCCATGGTTTCTAGATGTGTGCTCCCACGCCCACCTTTCTGCTTCTCCATTTTTTTTTATAATCTGTAGTTCCTCCTGCCCACACTTTTGCTTTTTCTTCCCCACTTCTCAGTAGAGCACAGTTTCTAAGCGTGGGCTCCCCTCCCCACTTCCCCAACCCACCCCCGTATCTATAAGCTCTTTGCTGATTCTCTCACTTTGGGATTTTAAAAAGTTTATTTCTCCCTGTCCTTCAACTCTAAAACTGTATAAATGTCTCATCCTTCTGTTTCTGTTCCCTTTTACAGTGTCTGCTAATCTGGTTCTTAATGGGATCACCTCTGTGTTTTCAGGTTTTTGCCATCTACCTACACCAAATTTTTTAAGTTGGTCAGCTGACAAAGGTTTCTAAAAGTACTTTATTTGTCTGTCTGTTAGAATGATGTGGCCACAGTTTGTCTGTGTAACTATGTGGATTCATGTTTCTGTGTGCATGTGTAGTTGTTTTAAGATCCTTCAACTTATTAAAATATTCCTTTTAATTTTTGTACATTTACTAGCATCGATAAACTATAATTGGATAAAATACACCCCTAAATTTAGCTTATATTCCCAGTTTAAAATAACAGGTAATGGTATCCAATTCTCAAGTGCCTTTGCAGATCTGAGGGTATGACATATAACAATAAAACACAGAGACATGCCAGCTTCCACAGCACCATATAGCTCCTCCATAAAGATGTGTGCCTCCAGGCTTTGCCTTCGGGTTTGGCAAAACAACCCACACAGCCTTTCACCTCTTCTGCTTCCTGGATGCTTCACTCAGGGAATCGATCTTCTCATCCTGCCAAGACAGATAGATTAAATCTCCCCCCTTTTACAGGAAAACCTTTGGACCTCTTGTACTCAACAGCTAACAGCAAGCACTGCTTCTAAGACCGGCATTCTCCAAGGACTAAAGAGAGGATTTGGGATTGCGGCTAAAAGACTCTCATTTCTGCTCATTTATCCATCTCAGATCTGTCTAATGGCATTTGATAATGACGTTTCCTGCTAAAATACAGACAGGTGTGCCTCTTTAACAGGCTTCATAGTCCAGGATTAACAGGTTTCAGATGTATCCTAACAGCAATAGCCTTTTGCCATGACACCAAGATGTAAACCTGATCCAGTTCTCCTACAGATACTACATAGGTTCCTGGAAAAGTTCTACTGCTGTATCAAAAATCAAATCTAATAAAAAACTAACAGTTTCCCGAGCCACTTTTAACCCCAGCCGGTTTCAAGCATATTTTATTGGTCACTCCTGCTACCTGGGCCAAGACCAACTTATAAAGTGCTCTCCAGACAATGGCAAAATCTATGCCAGCTCCCGGAACTTCACCATCAGTACCAACTGCCCTGGATCAAGGACACCTACCAACTAAAATCTGGTTTTATTTGCTATTCTTTCCCATCCCATGGGCAGCCCCATTTCTTAGGGCCAATAAGAACATTTTTTTTTTATCCTAGCCACCTGCCTTCCAATCTCCCTCAAAAAGCAGCTGCCCGAGGACTCCAGGATGACAGCAAACTGTATGCAGCTCTAGCCACACCTCTCTGAGCATAGGTGCACCAACTTCCAGCTCTCCCCTCTCTCATGTTGCCCCATACCCACAGGATGTAGCCAGACTTGAGCTAATGTCCCTATCTCCAAGGACTCTGGTATGTTTGATTGAAAGTAAGACTCCCCCTCTAATACTCCTATATCCAAAGAATCTGGAATGTAATATTATGTTAGGGGTGTCACCCCAGCCCCTGATAATTCATACTTGGGGTGCCATATGTAGGCCCGTGTTTCTACATTGAATGGCGGCTAGATTTCTAGGCCATAGTTTGCACCTGCCACACAGGAGGTGGTCACCTCTTGAGCAAAGGGTTAGGATATACTAATGTTGTTCTGCTCCTTCTTTGTAATTTGGAGAATGCCTGGGATAAAGATGCTAATTCGGCCTATGTGACAGAGATGACATACAGAGCAGGAAGATAGGGAGAAGTGACAAAATGGGCATAGAAGGTAGGGACAAAGGTGTGTATATGACCAGAGACATTCACCTGGTTACTTAGGAAACAGAATGCTAATGAATTGTCCCTTAAGTTTATGTTTTGGTATAAAGGCTGTTTGGAGAATTAACATGAGGAATTTTCAGGATATGAACTCAGGATTTCATGAGGGATCACTGAGAATCTTCCTCCTGATAAAGCCGTGTGAGTTGTGTCTTTAATCCCACTACTCCCCTCTGGTCCGGAGAATAATTGAGGGTCTGGATTGGCATCTGACCCCAATACCACTGGAGCGCCAATGGAGTAGAAAACTCCATCTCAGGCCCCTTCTCCCCAGGAGTTGCCTTGGGCCAAACACCACTCCCACAGGCTATTTAGGTTGCTCCCAGAGAAAGAACACATGGTCTCAGGTTTTTCATGTCTTTCCCTGCCAGGGAAAAGGTGTATATTTCACTATACACCTTTCTACTGTTCTACAAACTCCATTTCCTATCAATGGTCTTATTTTACTATCCTAGTTTCTGCTGTTACCCCAGGATATTTCTCACATTTGAAGACTTGTATCTAGGAGCCTCTGATGAGAGAGGACATATGACATTTGTCTTTCTGAGTCTAGGTTACCTCATCCAGTAAATCTTTTCTAGTTCCACATGGTATTTGCCTACAGATTTTATGATTTCATTTTTTACAGGTAAATAGCATTCTGTAATGTATATGTACTACATTTCCAATATCCATCCATCGGTTGAAAGGCATTTATGTTGTTTCTGCTCCTTAGCTATTGTGAATAGAGCATCAGTGAACATAGTTTTGTTTCAATTCTCAAAAGAAAAATCTTGGATGGATTAATCTTTCAAGTAAGTTGGATTTCTCCTGTCTAAGAAATACAGTGAGGCTAGCTAGGCGTTTGTTGTTGAATGTGTAGCTATCCCTAGGGTCTATCAGGGAGGATGAACTGGAAACCCGATCCTATTCCACTTAGCGAGTGCTTAACATTTCTAATTGCATATTATTTATCTATTTCTGTTGTGCATGTCCACTGCACACATGGCATTGCATGTGTGTGGAAGTCGGAGGACAACTAACAGCATCAGTTCTCTCTTCTGACCATGTGCATCCGTGACTGAACTCAGATCCTTCACTTCACAGCAGATGCCTTTACCCTCTGAGACCCTTCACTAGATAGTACTGCTCTATAAAACACAAAACTGGCTGTGATGTAGTACCTTCTTTATCAGTTAGTTGCTAGGTATTGGAAGTGATTTATTCTATTGTTCTTGTTAATTTTATTATGAATATTTTTAAATGTATGATTAGTAGACACATATTTTCATCCTCATCTGTAAACACCTATCAGGATAACATGGAAAATAGAAGTTTACTTTCAAATGCCATTGTGTTTTTTTTCATTTTCTTTTTTTGAAATTTTTAAAATCTTAATTCATTTATTGTATCTTTGGTAATTTCACACCATGCACACCAATTCTGCTCACCTCCAATCTTTCTATATCCTCCCTCCTGCAGCAGCCTTCCAAATGAAAATAGTAAGGAGACAAACAAAATAAGGAGACAAACAGAGAAAAACAAAACAAAATCCCCCAAATAACATAAACAAATCAACAACAACAGCAAAATAACCCTCTTCCCTCCAACACCTCTTCATTAGTCCTGGTGCCACTGGGAGCCATGTGTGTCACACAGTCTACCCTTTTGTCCAGTCAGCTTTACTTGCAACTGTTCATTGCAATGCGTCACTGGTTTGTTTTAATGCCTCTGGTTTCTGGTACACCATCATCACAGGATCCTGTGATTGCCCCAAGTCATGGGGAGACTATGGTCCCTGACTCACAGCAGGTCCTAGAGAAGGTGGATATTAGGGAGGACCAACTCCAGGCCCAGTGTGGACCAAAGTGGTAGTTGAGTTGGTCTGTCGAGGCCACTGGGGCCTTAGGTGAAGGGCAGAGCTAGCTCCTTTCTGCCTATTCCATCAGGTTCAGCTCTCCCCTGCCTGTGGTGAAGGGTGGGGCCATGTCTCTTTAGTGAAAGGGGTCAGCTCTTCCATGAGGGTTTGGGCCAGCACTCTTGCTTCAGTGTCCAACAATGGCAGAACAAGTTATCCCAGGGCCAAGGTCAGTGAAGGGCAGGGCCCGCTCAGTACAGTCCTCTGATTCCATCACTGAGTGGTTCCCATGGCCCGATGAGGAAACCAGAAGAACCACCATCAGCACAGATCCAGTTGTAGCAGGACCACAGACCCAGACATGGCCCTTGGCAGCAACTTGGTCCTGGAGGACATCCTGGCTCCGGGTGGGACCCAGGCCACACAAATCAGCATGTCTCTGGTGGTGGCATAGCTCCTGGACACAAGCAAGACCACAGGTTGTGGCCTCGACTTCAGAGTTCCATGTAACCTTTGGTGGCAATGCAGACCCCATCTGTGGTGGGACCATGGACCCAGGCATGTTTCTCAGCAGCAGCCTGGATCTGGATGCCACCATTGCCCCAGGTGGCCATGCAGGTCACTCAGATGGGCACAGCCTAGTGGCAGTGTGGTCCTCAGACACCATTTTGGCCCTAGATCTTGGGCATCCACATAGTCTCTGATGGTAACAGGAATCTTAGACAGCAACACTGACCCTGACTGTAGTAGGGACATTAACACAAACATGGCTGTCAGCTGCAGCTCTGGCCCTGATATTACCATGGCTTCTGGTAGCAGTGCAGGCCAAACAGGTCTGCATTGCCCTGGATGTAGCTTGTCCCTTGAATACCAACATGGTCTCAGTTGGCAACCTGACCCTGGGCATCCTCATGGCCGTTGGTGGTGACATAGGCCACGGACTTCAACACAGACCCCGACTATAATAGGACCACCAACCCAGACATGGCTCTTGACAGCATTCCGGATCTGGAAGTCACCAGGTGGAGGCACAGAACACTCAGATCTGTATGGTCCTGGATGCAGCATAGTACCCCAGACTCCTTCAAGGACACAGGACCTCCATGTGGTCCTTTGTGGAAATATGGGTCACAGACTTCAACACAGAATGCGACTGTGGCAGGACCACTGACGCAGACATGACGCAGGCAGCAGCCTAGGTATGGATGTCACCATGGCCCCAGGTAGCAGCACAGGCCACCCCGATCAGCATGACCCCAGTGGCAGTGTGGCCCTCCCATACAAATACAGCACCAGGTGGCAGCCCAGACTTCAGTAATCCACATGACCCTCTTGGCGACAGCAGCCATGAATATCAACACAGATCCTGGCTGCAGTAGGGCCACGGCCCTTGGCAGCAGCCCGGGTCTGGATGTCACCCAGTTTCCAGTTGGCAGTTTTCTGTTGACCTTACCATCTGCTGTCTTCACACTTTGCGGTGAATTGGTCATATGCCACCTGCTGGTACTAACTGGTATTGCTAGTCGTTTGACTGTATGTGCTATGATTTCACTTTGGGGTTTAATTTTCATTTTTGTGGGACCATATGAATTTTTCATGTTCTTATTAATTTTTAACATCTATTCTCCTATGAAATTTATTTTCAAATATTATACCTGTTTTCATTTTGTTTCTACTTTTGATTTTTCACATTTCTTTATGTATTTAAATCTTTGACTAGATACCTTCAGGAAAACTTTCTCTTGATTTGTAGCTTGATATTTCCTTTTCTTAGTTATTTTCTCACTGTATCAATTTTAATGCTTAAATAAATATATTTAATAATTATTTAATTGTTTAATTTAATGAACTAACTAATGAATTTATTTATTAAACATCTCTTGCTTAACCACTGCTATGCAGATGTTTTGGTATGATTTTCTAAGAAATCAGTAATTCTTCTTACATTAAGTCTATGATCTACTTTTCTTTAATATTTGCCTGTGTATGAGATGATAAATAAGGATCCCCTTATTGCATATTACAGCTCACTATTTTTTCAAGCAACATTTATTGAAAACATTTTTTATTTCCTACCAAAAATTTTGAACAGTTTTGTTATAGGTTAAGGATATCAATGAAGGTGTTTGGGGACTTCATTCTACTGTAAAACACTGCAAAGAGAAAAGAAAAAGAATCTAAATGAACGAAGAGTTCAAGAATTGCAAAGAAGTGTTTTGAACTAAAAATCAAAATATCTATGCCTTGATTTCAGTGCCAATGAAAATTCTAGGTTTTAAAATGAATTTTAAGTGGTTTTAAATTTTTCTATAGAACCAAGAGTTGCTGAATAATTTCTTAAAGATAATAAAAATGGGAGGAATCAAATTATCTACATTTGAAACTTACTATAAAACTCTAGTAATCAACAGCATACATTTAATTTTAAAACTTATATGTAAAATCAGTAGGGTAAGAAAGCATCCCCACGCCATATAATAATCAAAACACAAAACATACAGAATAAAGAACAGATATTAAGAGCTGCAAAGGAAAAAGGTCAAATACCATATAAAGGGAAACCTATCAGAATTACACCTGATTTCTCAAAGGAAACCATGAAAGCCAGAAGAGCTTGGATAGATGTGCTACAGACACTAAGGTAACATGGATGCAAGCCTAGACTACTATACCCAGCAAAGCTTGCATTCACCATTGATGGAGAAAACAAGATATTCCAGGACAAAAACAGATTTAAACAATACGCAGCCACAAATCCAGCCTTGCAGAAAGTAATAGAAGGAAAATCACAAACCAAGGAGTCCAACAACGCCCACAATAACTCAGGCATCTAGCGACCCTTCACCAGCACAACTAGAAGAAGGGAAACACACAAACTCTACTACTAAAAATGACTGAAGTTAACAACCACTGGTCATTAATATCACTTAATATCAATGGACTCAATTCACCTATAAAAAGGCACAGGCTAAGAGACTGGATACGAAAACAGAATCCAACATTTTGCTGTTTACAAGAAACACACCTCAACCACAAAGACAGACACCTACTCAGAGTAAAGGGTTGGGAAAAGGTTTATCAAGCAAATGGCCCTAAGAAACAAGCGAGTGTGGCCATACTAATTTCCAACAAAGTTGACTTCAAACTAAAATCAATCAGAAGAGATGGAAAGGGACACTTTATACTCATAACAGGAAAAATCCATCAGAATGAAGTCTCAATCCTGAATATCTATGCCCCTAATATAAAAGCTTCCACTTATGTAAAAGAGACACTTCTAGAACTCAAGGCAGCCATCAAACCACACACACTAATAGTTGGAGACTTCAACACTCCTCTCTCACCAATGGACAGGTCAATCAGACAGAAACCTAACAGAGAATTGAAAGACTTAATGGAGGTAATGAACCAAATGGACTTAACAGACATCTATAGAACATTCCACCCAAATAGGAAAGAATATACCTTCTTCTCTGCGGCTCATGGAACCTTTTCGAAAATTGACCATATACTTGGTAACAAAGCAAACTTCCACAGTTA